>NW_027315812.1:25311899-25392794 GCF_026437365.1 Eucyclogobius newberryi
ATGGTACAAGTTGAGTGTCATGTCCCCTGTCCCTGTCCACCCTGTCCACCCTGTCCACTCTGTCCACTCTGTCCCTCACACACTCACGCTGATTGCCATCTGCAGTGCTGTTCTGGGCTCTGATTGCTTGTTGGTGTGATCCCTGGACATTAGCACTCCTTCACTACAGCACTAAGCACTCTGTCACTTTCAGCACAGATGCTTTCTCTAGCCCTGTGTCCATAGAAAGGCCAGACTCTATAGATTCAGAGGATGAATGTCTCTGGTCTTTCTGCACGTCATCTGTATATTTATTTGTACATTTTGTGTACATAGTAAGCCTATTTTTATTTTAATCCTATAGCAGATTTAAATTGTTTTTCTTTATTGCATGCCCTTTTTGACTTTATATAGGTTGTTTTATCATTGTTCATTGTTTTATGTTGCACCGAATCACCAAAGCAAGTTCCTATGTTTGTGAATTCTGTTCATTAGCAATGGCAATACTTTTTTTCTGATTCTGGTGGTTTTTGCCTATGGTATTTTTCAAGGCAATTCAGTGACCGTTCTCATATTTTATACAGTACATACATCCATGACTATTATCTTATATTTTGGACTTTTTAAATCACAATATTGATCTAAAACAACTTAATAAAAGAAACAAGTTTACTGATATCTTGTTGAAAATTGCAATACTTTACTTTAATGCCATAGCGACAAAGTTACGCTCCGCCAGACCAAATATGGAGAGCTGTCCATCACAATGTCAAGCAGTGTGTTTTAACATGAGAGTGCAGTGCAATGGGCGTGTATCGGTGGTTCTTGGAGCAATGGAATCTTGAATACAGCAGAATTAAGATTATTCAAACATGCGTGTATTTATTTGACCTGGAAGGAGGCTTCAAATCACAGTTCTAGTGGTATGTTTTTGTACTACAACATCCACAGTGTTTGAACCACATATTACTATATGTGTTATGGCCACTAACAACTCAAATCAAACAATAAAACCAATAAGATCCAATAAGTTAAATGATCAACCTGGAGAGTGTTATTACATCGTCAAGTTAATCAACATTTGAATGAACTTTTGCAGCACTGCATTTCTAACTGAGGCTCATTGGCAGCACAGGAACAGGATCACATACAGCAGGGGGCAGTAGAGAGCAGCAAAAAGAGAAAATCCTACGAGGACTATCAATATTTTAACTATCGGAGGTACATTTTTACTCAAGCGTAGATCTGTTGGATTGGCTAACTCAGATACTCTCGGGGTTCTGAAATGTTGCCAGAGTTTCCAAGAAGGAATTCTGAGATACATGTCGGAACTCGGAAAATCCAACCTCCGAGGACGACGGGAACACAGCGAAAGGCCAGTGGGCTAACCGCTGCGCCACAGGTTTACATCTCGTACGAGTGTCGGTGTGAGGAAGTTGCACAATCTCCTGAGTATATAACATTAAATTACTATCAACACAGGTTTGACGTGCAAATGTGGGAGCAGGCTGAGACTTTACAGAGTCATGGGATTGAGAGAGACTCACTCTGTTCTGTGGTTTGTTTAAAGCCCCCTAGTGACACAGCTGTGAAACAACAGCGGTTCATGAATCATCTTGGGAACATGATCAGCACATTGAATCATGTTTTGGAGCAATGCATCGAAGAGCATACACTTCGAGGCTCCAAAACTGTGCCAAAATGCCCGTTTCAATACGACACACACACACACACACACACACACACACACACACACACACAAACAATCGTACTGTATTTTGTATTCAAGCCTCTTACATTATTTTATTTTGCATGCCTTTATTTTATTTCGCCCAGAAGACAGTGGAGATGATCGTGGACTTCAGGAAAGTCACAGCCTCCCCTCATCATCACAGACTCCCCCATCTCCACTGTGGCCTCCCTCCGCTTTCTCTGCATCAACATCACCCAGGACTTCAGGTGGGAGCCAACCATCAGCTCCTTCATCAAGAAGGCCCAGCAGTTCTACACGACCATCATCGAGTCCATCCTCACCTCCTCCATCACCGTGTGGTACGCTGGAGCCACAGCCAGGGACAAACAGAGACTACAGCACATTGTGCGCTCTGCTGAGAAGGTGTTCGGCTGCAGACTTCCATCTCTGCAGGACCTGTACGTTTCCGGGGCTCTGGGTCGTGCAGGTCGGGTCACAGCTGACCCTTCTCACTCTGGACACGGACTATTTGAGCCACTCCCCTCAGGCAAGAGGCCACTCCCCTCAGGCAAGAGGCCACTCCCCTCAGGCAAGAGGCCACTCCCCTCAGGCAGGAGGCCACTCCCCTCAGGCAAGAGGCCACTCCCCTCAGGCAAGAGGCAGGAGGCCACTCCCCTCAGGCCGGAGGCCACTCCCCTCAGGCAAGAGGCCACTCCCCTCAGGCAAGAGGCCGCTCCCCTCAGGCAGGAGGCCACTCCCCTCAGGCAGGAGGCCACTCCCCTCAGGCCGGAGGCCACTCCCCTCACGCAGGAGGCCACTCCCCTCAGGCAGGAGGCTACCGTCACAAGAACAGTTTCTTTCCCTCTGCCGTTGAACTCATGAACACTTCCTAAGCACCCTGCTCTCACTTTACTGTTCACTTCCTATTGCACTACATAACTTTTATATTTTATTATGTACATATCATGCCGTTTTGTTGTCAATGTTCAATGTTTTGTTGTTGTGTTGTTTTGTATTCAGTGTTCAATGTTTTGTTGTTTGTGTTGCACCGAATCACCAGGACAAGTTCCTATGATTGTGAATTTTGTTCGTTGACAAATGGCAATAAACCCTATTCTGATTGTGATTCTGAAATGAATGTAGGCTTTATGTGTGTGCAGCTTCTAAGGGGAGCACTAATACTGCTGTTTGAAATGTCATTTAACGCCAGAGGAACCAGACTAACTTCATAGCATGAAATAGAAAGCATTACTGTAGTCTGAATGACCAGGCCGTCTTTTTATTCTAAATTGGTCTGCAGCAGCTTGTGTCTGTGTGTGCCCCTCATAGCCCCCACTGCAGCGGGCTATCCTATATTTGTATGCTTTTTCAGATGGCTGGGGGCATGCAATTTACACACACAGATTGCGGAGGACACTTCGGATTGGTGCCAAATCACTATACATTGTGTGTCTTACATGGACTATAATCTTTTTTCAACAACGTGCACATTCAGAGCGATTTGGCTGTGGCCCAGAGTCCTCCCCAGGCACGTAATATCAACAGAGTCCATTTGTGCAGAAGCAGAACCCACTAAAATCTTCAGCTATGGATTAATGGACTCATTTTCACTAATCTGTGCAGCATCTTTCCACACATTCCATCCTATTCCACTAAAGACCCACAAGAAGAGAGTCCACAGTCTGCAGCAGATGCCTCAGCCCGGTCTGTGAGTTTAAATGTTGACTCACAATTATGGGTTTACACAAGGATGAAGTTAACAGGCCATTTCATTTCTCCAGTTTGTTCTTTGTATTAGAATGTAGCAGCTGATTCTGAGTACCAGTCAGACTGCCAAAAGTTGTGTACCGTAAGTGTGAAATAAAACCACGATGAGGTGATGCCTGTAAAAATACGGCCATGGCTAATAAAGGCTAATATACAAAGTCAGTCAGTATAAGCTCTGTTGTTGTCAGTCACACTACGCAGATCATTTGTCTTAACTTCTGCTTCCAGTTGAAAGTCTAAATGACGACATCAAAGAACACAAATGTGGGCTCGCTCTAAGCCTCAGAGACGTGTCGTAAATGGGCTACACGCTTAGAAGGAATGGCCAGAAGAGAATGTTTAAGATGATATAATTGGCTCCCCTGAAATTGAGACTCAAAATCTCAATGGGACTTTTCTCGCTGAATAAAGAATGAATAAAATAAATAAAATAAATGAATACATACTACAAAGCTGATCCAGACCTTCACCAGGCTCATGCCCAGGGCAGAATGTGCACAGAGCAGCCTTAGTGAGAGACAGGGGACACAGGTCCTGAGATATGCCCCAGTCAAGACACTGAACTTCTTTGAAATAATGTAAAGCAGATCGGTCCCTAGATTTGTTCAGTGCTCGAGTTGGTGTCTTTTTCTTTATCTGAAGTGTAGTTTTAGTGACACCGACTGGAGAATATAGTGTTGTCTGATCATGTGAGTCGAGTTATCATGTGCTAAGTCCTCACAATGGAGTGTACCAATTGTATGTGCCTTTTGTTACGTTGGACCACAGAGAGTAGCAGATTTACAAGACTAAATACTATACATTGATACATGCAGACATAATAGAACTACAGGGCAGAGTTGACCAATGGTTCTGGACACATCTGTCACAGTTGTGGGAACACTCTGCGCTGGAGGCTAAAAAGCCCAGAGAGCATTCTTTAATAATTGAGTGATTTGACTTATAATTTTCAGCTGCTGCTTTTGTGGTTTCCAAGGAAAACCACAGAGATGCAAGCAAACCTTAGAGTTGAAACACTTACAATAATAGCACATCTGAGGCCTGTACAACGAAGCTGGCTGAACTTCTCCTGGATATGTTATGTTTCTTTTACTCAGATGGACTAACCCTGTCTCTGGAGAAGCTGTGTGAAGCGTGTCAACACCAATATTTAGAATAATGGAGAAGGAGAGAGCTGTAACTATAATTAGGAATGAATGTGTAAAATGTAAGCCAAAGGGAACGCTGGCGGAGCAGTCACAGCCGTGCAAGTTACGCCACAGAGAAGGTTCATTTGAATGTCATTCATAGCAGACTAAGCACAAATGTGCTACAGTCATGAGACATTAAACACACGACAAGATGTTTGGCTCTTGAACAATTTATAAACATGAGACAAAAAGTGCAGTTCACAGGTTTGAGGAGAATCATATGAGATTTTAAATCTCTTGATCCTCAGAGTGCAAAGACCACAGCAGCCAAAGTGTCAAGCTAACAAAGGTAGCATAACTACATCAGCTGTGTAAAGTGTTCAAAAAGATCAGAGCAGTGTACTTCTAATGTATATGCAAGTCGTAACTGTGTTTTTTATATTTTGTAAAGGTGTATCATATAAATATTTTGCACAGATATTTTACGATAGACGACACAGGAAGTAGTGTCATGTTTACTGCAGCAAACATACAGCAGCTTCACTAAAACGGATGTAAAAGCAATATATTGTTGACCGGGTGGAGTCTATGGATAAAAGGACATGGATGAGAACACTGCACTTAAACTTTACAAGAGTTGAGTAATCATTGCATTTCTTTGTTTCTCAGTGCGTTGTTTGCTCCTGACGCTCTGAATTATTGCATGTTGCAGCTGTGATGTTTCATGGTTGTGATATCACAGAAGTCACGCTGACACCACACGCATGAAGAACACAGCGGCTTAAAAATCACTAACGAGGATCCAAACTTGAGTCACACCTTCCCGAAGTCGACTCAGGAGGAGGCAAACGGGGCAAAATGTCCTGTAGTGTGTTCCGGCCTTGTCAGATCACACGCGGCGCTGAACTCAGACAAAAGTACACGATTACACTCCTTTCTATCTTTGCGCTGCGAGTTCAGGACATGTTACCTTAGAGATCGGCCCCGAGAGAAAGTAATTCCCCTTTGTGGTATCGCTTAACCCCGAAGTCACCTCGCAGTTCCTCCAATCCAACTTCGGATGCATGAACATTTGGCGCATAAGTAACAAGAAAACACATTCTTTTTACAGTTTTGTGAATTTTCAGCAAAAACAGATCGTAATCTTTGAAAATTTGGCACGACGACAGTGGAAGAGTTGAAGAGTTTTTGTTGCCGGCCTTTTGTCCCGGGCCTGAGGAGCTCTCTGCTGGCATGACACAGCTGCAGCGTTTGCCTTTGTTCCACCTGGCTGCCACTAAAAGGATCCTCAGTACAGTGTCAAGTACGTGAGTCACTCCAGTTCTTTTTGTCCAAGCTCACGGGCTACTTCCTGCTCACTCAAGTACTGCACTAATGGCCTTCTCTCATTGTACGCTTAAAAACGGTCCTTGAGGAAAGGAACATGCATTTTGTCAGTACGAAAATCCTGTGCTGCTGCTGTAGAAAGTCATTTCAAAGCCGTCCCACAAACATGACATTTACATATTTGCAGTTTTATCATTTGGATTTGAATAAGTGACGATCATGTGTTATGGAACTGTCCTGTCGGTCAGGGATATTGGACTGAAATGATCAACGCATTGCAGGCTGTTTTTGACATCACCATCCCTCTCAACTTTAGATCTATGTATCTGGGCCTCGAAGCTCCTTCTATGGAAACAATAAATGGATACTTTCACAAAGAAATAGATGACACAAACAACACCAACGATCAATGACTGGAGTGACATCGTGATAGACATCAGACAAATGGAAAAGAAAAGACATTCGGACTTATTTGGAAATGGACAAATTCATTAGACTTTGGACTAAATGGGACCTTTGCTTTAATTTAATCATGCTTGATTTTGTTTCTATTTTTGTTTAGTTGATGTTTGCTTGTGTCTTTTAAAAAAAAAAAAATACTAGTAATTTTGTTTTGTTCTGTTTATTTAATTATACTAAATTAAACATAAAAAAATGGAAGATTTGAATTAAGATCCTTCTTCTGTTCAATTTCTGATCCATTTGAAAAAAAAAAAAAAATCAATTTGACAACTTTAAGTGTGGGACAGAAAGGAGAACACACAGGCTGAAATAGTAGGTCACGGGTAATGACTCTCTACAACCTTTTATTCAAACTCATCATTAGCCTTGGCTGGACATGTCACAAAAGGCGAGGGGAAATTACAGAGGATTTCAAATACGCTTCCACTTCATTCCAAGTCTATTTACGACGTTGGTGCTTGTGCGCTGACGTTTTCCTCTAATGGAATCTCCCAACTACCCATTAAAAGTTCTACCGTCAGAAAACTTTGAACTTGCAGTCTAACTGAAGTCTCATTTACCCTTGAGACCTCTTACACTAAGCGCACTGCCGTGAATGTTGGACCAATTCAGCAGAGGTTCGCCCTAGGGCTGGAATCCTGTAGTTGTTTAGTCGATTAATCGGTCAAAGGTGTCTTAGTCGACCGACATTTTTATTAGTTGACTATTATTTTCTTTATATTAAAAGCATTTTTATAGAACAAAAGCAAAAATGAGACGATATGGAATGAGTTAGCTGAAGATTTGGAGTGATTGATTTACTTATATATCTCTAACATATAAATACACAGTTTACTAGTACTTTTCTGTACAAATACTTGTTTTGGCATGAACTCCTGTGCAGTTGTAGTACAAATACAGCCCCAGTTTGTCCACACGGAGACATTTGGTATAAAACTGGTGTAAGGAAAACAACTATTGCTGGATAAGAAATAAAGTTGCCTGGGAAATGCCATGACACTGGTAAATTAGTAAACTGTCTGTTAGTAGACGGATATTTTGTAAAATTTGTTTCTTTAGTTTTCTGTCTCCGTAGAAACATTCGTCATCACTATTTATCCACGTTTCAATCGTGCTGGGACCACCTGTCGAGACTAATGGGCGGCCACCGCGCAGAACGTGCGGACGCATCTCCAGAGCTCCAGAAACTAAATTGAAAATCTGGAAAATACGTAAAGTTTAAATTTACAATGTTTACAATGGGTGTGCAGGGGGGAATGGGTCCATTATGAGAGGGTCCAGAAGTGCCCTGTACATAAAATGATTGCTTTCCTGTCCAAAGCAGAACATTGACGGATGGTGTGGGATGGATGCTCTCCTACACACAGCACTTAAAGGTTGTAGGGCCCACTTGTGTCACATGAAGTGGGGCTTTAATTATACATGCTAGCAATCATGCTAACGATCAGGATGCAGTATTTTGTACTCACTCAAGGCAAGGCAAGGCAAGGCAAGTTTATTTGTAGAGCACATTTCATACACAAGGCAATTCAAAGTGCTTCACACAGCAGGAAAAATGCATTCAAATCACAAAGAAATGACAGAAACAGAAATACAATAAAATTAACTAAATTAAAAATTATCAATCCAACTGATTTTCTAAACAAATAAAATCACAAACAAAAGAGAAGAGTGCAAAGAAAAAATCCTTTCAGTCATATGCGCAGCTAAACAAAACTGTTTTTAGCTTAGATTTGAACATTGTCAGAGTAGAAGCCTGTCTCACATCTTCAGGAAGACTGTTCCAGATTTTAGCTGCATAAAACTGAAACGCAGATTCCCCATGTTTTGTCCTGACTCTGGGCACCAGCAAGAGGCCGGTCCTTGAGGTCCTCAGAGTCCGAGATGGTTCATATGGCACTAACATATCCAAGATGTATAGTAGAAAAAGCTTCAGTTGTAGTCATCTGGACTCAGTTTGAAAAATTAGACGTTTCGACTCTCATCCAAGAGTCATTGTCAATAAAAGAATTTAGATCGAGAACTCCGATATTAATACTGTTCTGTGGTAAGACCCGCCCATTGGGAGGAGCCTTCCTGAAGTAGAAAGAGTTGTTTGTTTCAACAGAAACTCCCCCCTTGTATCTACCGAGCTAGCCTATTCAGAATCTTAATGGGCTATTAGAATCCTCTTTGTCTTTGTGAGACCCTGGCTCAAACACCCAGAGTACCTGATTAGCATCTAAATGTCCTGGTCTTGGTCCTCTACCTTTCCAGGGGTTCAGTAACCCATTATAAATAACAGGAAGATTAAACCTTAGCCCTCCATTTCTGTTTAAAGAAGGTCTTTCTTTTTTAACAAAAATAGCTTCCTTGACTCCTCTTTCAAACCATCTTTTCTCTCTGCTTAAAACCTTCACCTCACCGTCTTCAAACGAGTGATTAGAGGCTTCAAGATGGAGATGCACGGCACTCTGAGGTCCTGAACTTGTATTTCTTCTGTGCTGATAAAGCCTCTTGTGTAGAGGCTGTTTTGTCTCACCTATGTAACGTTCTTTACAACTTTCTTCACTGCATTGGATCGAATAAACTACATTGCTCTGTTTTTGAGTCGGCAACTTGTCCTTAGGGTGAACCAGTTTTTGTCTTAAAGTGTTTCCTGGTTTAAAATAAACAGGGACTTCGTGTTGTCTAAAAATTCTCTGCAGTTTTTCCGACAGGCCAGACACATAAGGGATAGAAACACCCTTCCTTCTCTGTTCAGTTTCCCTTTTGTCCTGCTTCTTGGTTCTCTTCACTCTGTTGAGAGCCCAAGCGGGGTAACCACAGGCTGAGAGGGACTGCTGCTACTGCATCAGAGGTCGGGATGCAGGTGAACAGGGACACAACATCATATGAAACCATGAGGTCATCTGGGTCCAGTTGGAGATGTTTCACTTTATCCACAAAGTTGTGCGTGTTTTCCACATGATGTACCGAATTCCCCACAAGCGGATTGCCGTTTCAGTGGCTGTGATGTAGTCCTCTGTAGGGATGTGTTTAGAGGTGACAGAAAAGTTGAGACCTTTAGAAAGCACCTCCTTTTCTGCCTGTGTCAGGAGGTGCTTTCTAAAGGTCTCAACTTTTCTGTCACCTCTAAACACATCCCTACAGAGGACTACATCACAGCCACTGAAACGGCAATTAGAAACAACAAAATGACTGAATCGGAGGCTGCAGACCTGAGGCTACGTGTCACAGCGACCCTGAAGAGTGCCAAACCACCGCCTTCAAATATCACATCTGAAGAGAGAAAAGCACTTTCAGCACTGGAAAAAGATCATAGCATCAACATCCTCCCAGCAGACAAGGGACGTTGCACTGTGATTCTCAACGCAGCTGATTACGAAGCCAAAGTCCACACCCTCCTCGAGGACACGACCACATACGAGCGCTTGAAAAGAGATCCGACCAGTGGCTACAAGAAGAAAGTGATAGACTGTTTACAAAGGCTGGAAAAAGAGGAAGCGATAGACCGGCCTCTGTATTACAGACTGTATCCTGGTGAAGCCATGCCTTGCATTTATGGCCTCCCAAAAATACACAAAAAGGAGGTTCCACTCAGACCCATAGTGTGCAGCACAGATTCCATCACTTACAATGTGGCCAAGCATTTAACAACTATATTGGCTCCGCTTGTGGGGAATTCGGTACATCATGTGGAAAACACGCACAACTTTGTGGATAAAGTGAAACATCTCCAACTGGACCCAGATGACCTCATGGTTTCATATGATGTTGTGTCCCTGTTCACCTGCATCCCGACCTCTGATGCAGTAGCAGCAGTGAGGATCAGACTGCAGGAAGACACCACCCTACAGGAAAGGACCAAACTGACACCTGAACACATATGTAAACTGTTGGACATCTGTCTGAACACCACTTACTTTCAATTCCGGGGACAATTTTACAGACAGATTCATGGCTGTGCCATGGGCTCGCCCGTCTCTCCCATAGTGGCCAACCTGTACATGGAGCACTTTGAGAAGAAGGCACTGTCCTCATTCTCAGGCATAGCCCCAAAACTATGGCTCCGCTATGTCGATGATACTTTTGTAACAATTAAGAAACAAGAGCTGGAAACCTTCTCTGATCACATCAATGCTGTGGACCCACATATCAGGTTTACAAGAGAAGACGCTAAGGAGAATCGCTTGGCCTTTCTTGATTGTTCCATGATCAGAGGAGAGGACGGGAAACTCCAAATAGAGGTATATAGGAAACCTACACACACGGACCAGTATCTGCTCTTTGGTTCCAACCACCCACTACAGCACAAGCTGGGTGTGATCAGAACCTTACAACACAGAGCTCAAGGTGTGCCCACCAGCTCAGAGGGCAAGAAGAAAGAGGAAAAACATGTCCGAAATGCCCTCTCAGCCTGTGGTTACCCCGCTTGGGCTCTCAACAGAGTGAAGAGAACCAAGAAGCAGGACAAAAGGGAAACTGAACAGAGAAGGAAGGGTGTTTCTATCCCTTATGTGTCTGGCCTGTCGGAAAAACTGCAGAGAATTTTTAGACAACACGAAGTCCCTGTTTATTTTAAACCAGGAAACACTTTAAGACAAAAACTGGTTCACCCTAAGGACAAGTTGCCGACTCAAAAACAGAGCAATGTAGTTTATTCGATCCAATGCAGTGAAGAAAGCTGTAAAGAACGGTACATAGGTGAGACAAAACAGCCTCTACACAAGAGGCTCTATCAGCACAGAAGAAATACAAGTTCAGGACCTCAGAGTGCCGTGCATCTCCATCTTGAAGCCTCTAATCACTCGTTTGAAGACGGTGAGGTGAAGGTTTTAAGCAGGGAGAAAAGATGGTTTGAAAGAGGAGTCAAGGAAGCTATTTTTGTTAAAAAAGAAAGACCTTCTTTAAACAGAAATGGAGGGCTAAGGTTTAATCTTCCTGTTATTTATAATGGGTTACTGAACCCCTGGAAAGGTAGAGGACCAGGACATTTAGATGCTAATCAGGTACTCAGGGTGGTTGAGCCAGGGTCTCACAAAGACAAAGAGGATTCTAATAGCCCATTAAGATTCTGAATAGGCTAGCTCGGTAGATACAAGGGGGAAGTTTCTGTTGAAACAAACAACTCTTTCTACTTCAGGAAGGCTCCTCCCAATGGGCGGGTCTTACCACAGAACAGTATTAATATCGGAGTTCTCGATCTAAATTCTTTTATTGACAATGACTCTTGGATGAGAGTCGAAACGTCTATTTTTTCCAGATGACTACAACTGAAGCTTTTTCTACTATGGAACACGCCTGGACGAATGAGGGATTATACCGACATATATCCAAGATGTACTTTGGTGCTAGGCCATGGAGAGACTTGTACACAAGCAGAGCTGCTTTAAAGTCTATTCTCTGAGCCACAGGGAGCCAGTGCAGAGACCTGAGAACAGGACTAATGTGATCATACTTCCTGGTTCTGGTCAGGACCCGAGCAGCAGCGTTCTGGATGTACTGCAGCTGTTTTACAACTCGTTTGGAGAGGCCAGTGAGCAGGCTGTTACAGTAGTCTAATCTACTGGAGACAAACGCATGGATAAGTCTCTCTAAATCTGGTTTTGACACTATATTTTTGATTTTGGCAATGTTTTTTAGATGGTAAAAAGCTGCTGATGTTATTGATTTGACGTGGCTATTAAAGTTCAAGTCTGAGTCCATTATTACCCCCAGATTTCTAATTTGGTTTGTAGGTTTTAGAGCGAGACTCTGGAGGTGACCGCTAACACTTTCTCTTTGTTTCTGTGGGCCAAAAACGATTATTTCAGTCTTGTCTGAGTTCAGCTGGAGAAAGTTGTTTTGCATCCACAAACTGATCTGTTGGATGCAGTGACAGAGTGAATCTACTGGTCCATAGTCACCTGCCGATAGTGAAACATAGATCTGAGTGTCGTCTGCATAATTGTGATAGGACACATTTTCACTGCGTATCAACTGACCTAACGGCAGCATGTAGAGGTTGAACAGAAGGGGACCCAGGACTGACCCTTGGGGCACTCCACAGGTCAGGGTCATGTGGTCTGAGACACAGCTACCAATTTCAACAAAGTACTTCCTGTCTTCCAGATAGGACCTTAACCAGTTTAGGGCAGTGCCAGTGATGCCCACCCAGTCCTCTAGTCTCTGTAAGAGGATCCCATGATCGACAGTGTCAAAAGCAGCACTCAGATCTAACAGAATTAAGACTGAGGCTTTGCCCGTGTCAGTGTTCAGGCGGATGTCATTTGCCACCTTGACAAGAGCAGTCTCAGTGCTGTGATGAGGTCTAAAACCTGACTGAAAAACATCAAATGAGTTGTTTATTAAGAGGAAATCTGTGAGCTGTTGGTAAACAACCTTTTCAAGGACTTTGCCCAAAAATGGCAGATTAGAGATGGGCCGGTAATGACTCAGTACTGCGGCATCAAGACTGCTCTTCTTTAGGAGAGGCTTTATGACCGCAGTTTTCAAAGACATTGGGAATGTTCCAGATTGAAGCGACATGTTAACTATGTGAGTGAATGGTGCTAACAAACTGTTCAGCACAGACTTTAGAAATCTGGTGGGTAACACATCAAGGCAGCATGTAGATGAACTCAGACTGGTGATGATCTCATGGACAGTTTTGTCAGTTACTGGTGCAAAGTGAGTTAGCTCTAAGTGTCTTGGTGGTTTTAGGGTAATTTTTTGCATTGTGGGATTTATAGCATTTTTAATGCCCTGAACTTTGTCATTAAAGAATAATGCAAACTCATTACACTTGGATGTGGAAATGAGTTCTAACGGCAGCTGAGCTGGAGGGTTTTTTAATCTGTTTACTGTGGCAAACAGGACACGCGAGTTGTTACTGCAGCTTCCAATTATTTCAGAAAAATATCTTTCCCTAGTTCTACATAAGATTAGGTTGTACATGTTCAGCTTTTCTTTGTAAATCTCTTTTTGAACCTGGAGCTTTGACTTGCGCCATTTCCGTTCGGCCCTGCGGCACTCCCTTTTCTGTGCCCTGACCAAATCATCATTTCTCCACGGCGCCTTCTGCTTACTTTTAACCATTTTAGCCTTTATAGGGGCGATGGTGTCCAGAACATTCAAAACACTAGATGTAACAGAGTTCAACAAATCATTTACATTAGAACATGAGACATTTTCAAAGTTTATCATTTCCATAAACAGTGCACCTGTGCCATCACTTATGTGTCTCCTCTGAACAACTGCAGGACCAACCGGAGGTTGGGGAGAAACAGACAGGTCAAAGAAGACACAGAAATGATCAGACAGAGCAACATCGATCACATTAATATTTGAAATATTTACCCCCTTTGTAATTATGAGATCTAGAGTGTGTCCTTTGCTGTGGGTGGGGCCTCTCACATGCTGAGTAAGACTGAAGGTTTAAGGACAGCATCAAGCTCTTTAGCGTTTCTGTCACAAATATTATCAACATGCACGTTGAAATCACCTGTAATGACCAAACTATCAAAGTCTGTGCATATGACTGAAAGCATCTCAGTAAAATCATCAATACAACTTTGGCAGTGCTGGGGAGGCTTGTATAAAACAATGAAGAGAATGGATGGAGACCGTTTTAGCTCCATTTTAAAGGATACATACTCAAATGATGAAAACACCCCAAAAGACAACCTGCGGGTAATTATTTCATCTCTAATGACAGCACAGACTCCACCCCCTTTTTTGTTTTCTCGTGTTTCAGATTCAAATTTAAAGTTGGGTGGAGCAGATTCCATCAGAACTACATTTCCTGTTTTTTTTGTCAAGCCATGTTTCAGTTAAAAACATAAAATCAAGATTATAAGAAGAAATACAATTATTAATTAAGAGAGATTTGTTACATAAGGATCTGACATTTAGCACAGCAAGTTTCAGACTAGTTTCAGTGGGACTGGGCTTTATCTTTTCACAGGGAATATGAATCACATTTCTCAGATTGGGCCTGACTCGCATTTTGTTTTTCCATCTGTGTGATGATGTGACTACAGAAATAGCACTAGGGGGGGCTCTTTTTACATAGGGCCCCGGGTTGGTTTGATTTTTAATGTGACAATAAGTCCCGGCAACGCTGAGACCCAGTGCATCCTAGCTATGGGAGATACCAGGTGTAAGGCGAGGTTGGATGGGTGGTGGGGCTTTTGTAGCCAAGGAGAGTTTGGGACCAGGTGAGAGGCGAGGGGGGATGGGTGGTGGGGCTTTTGTTGGTGTAGTCGGCATAGCCCTTGCTATATTGGGCGTGAGTGGAGCCATCTTAATGCCTGATTTGATCAGACTTTCAAAATGGCTGGGAAGGCCCATGGGTGAGAGTGGAGATGAGAAGGAGAATGATGAATCTTTAGTGGGAGTAGATGTTGCAGGGGGAACCCAGGGCTGGTGTGAAGGCAGGGGCGATGACAGGGATGTTGTTGGGCTTGTCACAGATGGGTCCAAGGCCTTTGAAGATTGTTCCTTTGCTGGAGGCGGTGGAGGTGAATGTGGAGCAGCTGGAGCTGAATCCTTTGTTGGTGGTGGTGGAGCAGCTGCTGATGAATCCTTTGGTGGAGGCTGAGGTTGTGGTGCTTTTGATGTTGAAACATTGGCTCGGTCTCTGGCTGAGGGAGCAGGAATTCTTCTCTCATTCCTCTCTTCTCTAACTATCTGCTCAGGACCCTGTCCAGGCCCAGTCCAATGCCTCAGAGCGTGGAGCAGGTTCTCTGTCAGCACCCTCACTCCACCTCTGCATAGGTGGGGGCCATTTCTCTTAAACAGGTCCTCTCGTTTCCAGAATAGATAGAAGTTCTCAATATAGTGTAGTCCTCTCGGGGAACACTCTTTGGACAGCCATGTGTTCAGCTGAAGAAGCCAGCTAAACTTGTTTATCCTCCTGTCGATGTTTGGAAGAGGTCCACTTATGAAAGTTTTGATTTCCATTTTATCAAGCACGTCGAATAACTTCAAGAAGTCTTTTTTCAAAACTTCAGTCTGTTCCCGCCGCATGTCCACTGCACACACGTGCACAATCAGCTGTTTAGCTCCTCCATGCTTAGCCATAATATTTGGAAGGAGTGACGTTATCTCAGAAACAGTGGCGCTTGGAAAAGAATGTGTGTTTATCTTTTCATGCGTCACGTGACTTATCGCGCCGTCCCCAACTAAAACAATCTTGACCTTGGCTTCTGGCACAGATCCTCCTCGCTGTATTTTGGCCACGTCATCTTTCCTTTTTTCATTTAATTCCATCTCTGAAAGTGGTAAAAATCTGTTGGTGAGCTGTATTTTAGGTGACTTCACGTTATCTTTGTATCGTTTAGGCTTTGCTCCAAGTTTGTTCCAAGAAACAGCCTGGTCTTTCTGGTTTTTAGACAGTTTTGGAAACGACACAGAGTCACTGCGGTTTAGGTTGAAAGTAGCAGTTTTTCTTGTAAAAAGTGTGCTCTTCTTACCGTCGGTTGACACAGGAATGGTATCGTGAAGAACTTTTTCAGATTCCAAAACAAATATCCGTGTTTTCAGCTCATTAATTTCTTGTTGATATTTCCGACAGCGTTCACAGTCTTTCTCCCTTCTTCTCCCGGAGATGTCGCTGGCGTCAGATATGTTGTTAAAACTGGAAAAATGTTCTTAAAATCCTTGGTTTACTTGAAAAAGTCTAAAGCAAAAATGTTTGGAAGACAAAAACTGATTAAAAAGCAAAATAAATAAGGAAAGCAGCGATAGCAAGCGGAGCGGGCAAAAAGCGTGTGCACTCTTCGGAAGCAGCTAAAGCAAAGACAATGTTTCATTGTTTTGTGAACTTGGATTTTGGCAAATCTTGTGACTGATAAGCAGCGTTATATGAGATTTGAAGCTAACTTGTCTCATGCCCTCTGAATTGAGATCCACACATTTATCGATCTGGAAAGGCTCTCACTAAATCGACGGGGAAAAGGCAGAATCTCATGACGAATACTTTGCACTGAATGGTTATAGTTTGAACAAGACAAGAAATCAAACTTTGGTTAACTCCAGTTGAGAGTAAAGAACATACACGTTTTATGCACAAATGCATACAGCTTTTAAAAAAACAAAATAATAATGAGTATTTCTGCTCAAATCAATCCCAACAGTAGACAGTCAGATGGGTCTCATGGGTCCGTGAACTCTACTGCCAGAATTCAGTTCGCTTGCCAGGTTACACACAGTGACAAGGATCATTTTATGCATTCCTTGTAATGCACATAAAGAATTTAAACTTGACAGAAGAAATACACAAATGAAATGAATACACAAATAAAATAATAAGTCCTATTTATACGTTGAAAAAGAAGAAAGAAATCATGTTATCGTTGAATATGACCCCAGTGCCCTCTAACATAATGAATGAGCGCACATCCTTCTGAATATAGCATGTGGCAGACATTCCAAACACACTTCCATAGCTGACATCTCTCTGACAACCAGTAATTTCTGAGGGACAGTGTCACACCTTTCATAATGTCTTGTATGAGGCCTGTCCAATTACTGGCTCAGATCAATTATCCGTCATCCAATGCATATGGATTGTGTTTTATGTGTTCTGGCAGCAAGTCATTTCAAGGAAGATGAGAGTCAATCAAAACGTCTTGTAATCAGGAAAATCGGTCTGAACTAAAAGCGGGTATTACTCTTTGAAGACCCTGAATATCAATACACATTCATTTACGCTTCCTATAAAAATGTAAATTATATTTTAATGAAATTGACACACATACAGGGTTATGTGACTAGCCTGAGGCAATGTTTGACTATTGTTGGTGCAAGCATACTAGTTCAAACTTTGAAATAGAAGATTTTATCAATCTGTTTGGCAGTGGTCTGAATGTGCTTAATCTACATATAAAAAGCCACTTCACCATTTCAAATAGTTCATAATAACACTGTGACATTTGCAGTTTAGACATTAGTATTTAGCACTTCTGACGCATGAAGACGTTTGATCCCAGACGTACATGGCCTTTCTGTCTGTAATTTGTTTGTTTGTAATATAACTTTATTTGTCTCACAGTGTAGAGTTTGTATTGTTGCAACAGCTCAAATACAACAGCAACGGATCGGGCATGTTGTTAAATGTGACATTGGATATAATAATAATAAGCCATAATAATAGTAAGCAAAATAAGCCTAAGTATAGTCCTCACTACAGGGTCATTGTGGTCAGAGCAGCTCCTGAAAAAACTCTCATTGACCATTGGCTCGTGTCTCCTCTAGCCTCTGTCCTCTGATCCGCTCTCCTCGCTGTGTCTCCTCTATGACTGGGACGTCCTCACCCATTTCCTGTGGAGAATTGAGGAATCGAGGTCAGGAGGATGTAAGGAAAAAGAAATTAGATGGGGCCATGGTCCACCAACCCGAATACAGGAACTCCAACAGCATATTGAAAGCAGAACTACTGTAAGTACCTTTCCAAATATTAAAAGAAGAGCCATATTTTCACAGGAGAGTTCTCTGTATCTGTAATGTTGCAAGGCGGATTTTTGCTTCAAACACTCGCAGGGTGAGGGAGGCCCAGGCCATGAGCCGTATCTCTCACTATTTGAGAGGGACTTTTTAACTGCAACTGTTTTGTAAAAATTAACCTCAAATTAAAGTCTAACCTGGGTAACAGAGGTTCAAACAGAGCAGTGCCTCCAGTTAGATTCACACCCCAAAGAATGTCGATGACCTCACTTGAAAGGTCACTATTATTATAATGTCCAGGAGGTAACCATGGGGGTAACTTGCTAATATTGCTTCTTATGGGAGTTCACATGATTGGTTCGATCCCCTGTCACTTCCTGAGAGCAGGACAGATAATGTCCAATCGAGCTCCTGCAGTTGTCGTCATGCTATCCCAGCATGCACCACCAAATTGCACAGTGGCAGGGATGATGGCGGGGAATTCATGTTGGGTTGGCTGCGATTTACAAACAGTCAGAGATTGCACATTATTTCCACACACCAGGATTTACAAATGATTGAGGGCAGTAACAAAACCAGAGCCTTTTACAGGTTTTACAAAGCTCCAGACTCACGGGAGAAATGGATTTTGCCAACTTAATGGTCTGTAGTGATTCAAGCCCTCACATTAATTAAGCTCCAAATGTACTTCTGCATGAATTTGGGTTTTAATTTGGGGAATAATTTACATAAAGTCTCATAATGATTCAAATCTTTATTAAGATTGCGTATTGGTGATTCTATTAATTATTAATCTATTAAGAGAGAGAGAGAGAGAGAGAGAGAGAGAGAGAGAGAGAGAGAGAGAGAGAAAACAGAATTGCTATTTAAAAGCACAGTTGCTATTGCTGTGCATAATGGTCTGTTCAATAAAATCACAAACTAAAGTCAAACCAATGATCTAAAAGACACACTTACTCCTCTAATTTGATCAACTTTTAACTCCCAAGTTGGCAATAATACCTAAAGAGAGGAAGGATCGACTTGACTGTGCCTCATACGGACCAATCTCAATTCTATCGTATATACACCTCAATTATGTCAAAAATTTCATTCACAATGATCAGACAGGATTTTTAACAAACAACAAACACAAGATAACATAACCTAACCTCAGACTCCCAGAGACAGAGGAGGGACAAGATATGGAAAGTTTTTTGGAGAAGAATATCCCAGAACGTCTTGTAGGCTCTGGAGTTGAGGCCCCTCCCATCACAATCGAAAGAGCACATGGCTTGGGCAAACCAAGCCCATAATAAACGTGTGAAGGAGCGTGTCATGGAGGCTGCAAAAGCTAAAGGAGACCTCAAGTACAAAAGCAGGCACGTTTTCTTTGCCCCAAATATTCCATACCAGGTTTGACATCAACGAGCAAAGTTCCGGCATATCTGTGAGAAAATCAGGAAGCGAAAAGTGAGATATGGGTTTTCTTTCCCGGTAACTCTTCTGTTGAGTTTTAAAGTAAAAAACATGTGCTGTAGAACGCTGGACGAGGCAGTGTCCTTCTCAGGAGGATGTAGGACACAGAGAACTGATGGAGCCAACCACATGGAGGATGTGAGTTCAGATTGTGGTCACATGGTGATACATTTCTGTTGATCTGAAGAGACAGATGATAATGATAGTGACTTGTTTGTTTTTGCTCCATGTTCTGTCTGCTTTAGTACGTGGGTACATGGCAAATGCTCATCTGAGTGAGATTATTGGATTTGTGGGAAAATGCAAAAATAAATGTAGAGGGAAGCAGGGGGGCGTGGTGGACTGGTAGTGTATCCAGTTCTTTGTGAGGATTGGAGACAAGAGGGGCCGGGGTGCTTTTCGGGGGCCTTCATTATGACTATGACAATTTTCTGATAATTTTACATGATCAGTTTTTGGGCACGGTGCACGTTTTTAGCATGAACCCTTTTATTTTTATTTTTTCTCTATGTTATCATTAAATCTGTTTCCTGTTTCTATGGTTCTTATGTTTGTATGTTGTCGACCAGAGAGTTTAAAGCCACTCGAAAATGATTAATGGCAAAATCAATACAATTAATCCAATGGCATCGGAGGTTTTATGGGTTGCATCCGTTACGTTAACGGCATATAGAATCCAAGAAGTTTGAACTAAAGTGAGGAAGGAACAAATAGATGGGTGTGCAATATGGATGTATTATGTTAACTGGATAAGGCACGCCCCCTCTGCCCGCGATCCAAATTGAGTCGTGGCCACTCAGCCTCATGGCCCAGATAATCAAAGAGCTTGGCCTGTAAAATTACCGACAGTGCTGAATTATTTTTAGTCTTAAAATAAAATAGAAGGAATTTCATTCTTTCACAGTTTCTAAAATCCTCAAAATTGAATTTTTTACGTCACGGTGAACAGTGTATGGTAATCTGCTGTCGGCTTGCACGCAAAGCATCATGGGGGAAGGCCCAGAGCTTGCTCCACAACCAGGAAGTAATGCGGACAAATGAGCACGCGCCATTGACTTGTATTGACCGCCATCTTGTCCTCCCGGGGCTCGGTGTGCCTTGATTTGTTTTCTGTTCATACATATATAAAATTAGCTTAATACAAATTTAACAGACATTGGAGCAGGTGGGATCGATACATTGGGGACCAAATGCCGGTCAGACATTTTGTTTCTAATCTCCTTTGTATTTTGGCATTGTTTTGTTTGTTCTTTCGGTCTTGTTCGTGTAATAAAGAAAGGGAGAGGGCCAAAGCTGACCGTCTGCTTGCCATGCCTGACCAGAACGCTAATGAGAGCACTTGAAAGGGTCAGACACACAGTTAAAGCCTAAATAATTGAAAGGGCCCAGACTAATACAGAAAAACACCAAGAGCTGTTTATGACATGTGTTGTTTAAGATTCTCTCAGATGTGAAGAGAATGTGACTGTGGTGCACAATTGTTAGGTTTGATCCACGAAGTAAACAACATGCTTTATATAATGATACATGCATTAGCCGTGTCTTAGAATGGTTTTGACCTGTTTTGGACTTGGTTCAGTCCGGACAATCAAAACATCAATGCAATTTGGTTGAAAAATATGTATAATGCAACTTTACATAGATTACAGGAGACATACTACTGTCACTACTGTCATTTAAAATAACCAACCACACGCACACGCACACACACACACACACACACACACACACACACACACACACTGACACACACACACACACACACACGCACACACACACACACACACACACACATACAAACACACGCACACACACACACACATACACACACGCACACACACACACACGCACACACACACACACGCACACACACACACACACACTGACGCAAACACGCACACAGGCACACAGGTTAAAGATGTACTCTCTTTTTCATACAAACAAATATATGGCAATAAAACCTTAAATAAAACATAAATAACTTTAACAAACACACTTAGACATAGAATATAGGATAACATTATGCAAAGCAAGATCACTGGCATAATGGGTAATCTTTAACCAGTGCTTTGAATTCATTAAAAGGCATAGAATTATTTAGTTTAAATATTCTCTGCGTTTTGTGTCACGGACAGGGAGCAGAAGTTGTGTGAGACTCAGTGCTACTGTAATATAAGAATGTCCTGAGATCTCAATTGATGACTCCTTCAACTTATATTCTGCATACTTGATTAATAATCAGGCAAAAAACCATTGAGAGCCAAAAACAAACAAAAAACAGTGCTGTTCTCTTCTCACATCCAATGAATGCCCTCCTACTTAAGTATAATTCACAGTGGTGAGTTCTGTCTCCTTCTCCTGTCCTGCTAGATGATCCACCCTCTCTCCTCCTGTCCGTGGGAGTGGAATCTCTCATTTGCTGTGGTTTTGTAGTAAATTAAATTTGAATGAACTTAACAACAATGATATGTCTGTGCTGACTTCAGATGTCAGAATCCATGTTTTTAATTTGCATATGAATGGGAGAGAATACACCACAAGTCCTGGAAGGGTCATCCTGTCAAACACTGCATTTACATGAACTGAACTAGTCCAATTCAAATCAATGTTTTAAAATGCATGTAAACCCATACGCAGCCCCCCCACCGCGGACTAATCAAATGTTCAACGTAAGTGAGGTGTTGCTTATCTGAGGTGTTTGCCAATCTTTGGTGTTTTTGTATTCCTTCATTTTAGTGCTTGTGTGTGTGGCAGTATCCAGTAGGTGGCGCGAAAGCGTATAAAAGCGCCTCGTCTTCTTCTCGCTCTTACTGCGGCTCGTGCATCTGTGTACGCCCTGTCCTCGCTGCGCCAGTGCCGCTGCGTGGCCTAGCCCCGTCGCACACCGCTTCATCGCGCTCGTTGTCCGTCGCTTTGGTGGCTGGCACATCTTTTGAAGCTGGGGTCCGATGCGGTCAGCCATCACCCGTCAAGGGTGCGCGCTCACGAGCCGTTACAGAAAAAAGCTTCGTGGTTGAGCCACCAGCCCGTCGCTGCCTTGCCTTTATGCCTTGACTGAAATGCCCTTTATGCCTTGTCTTTAATCCTTTACTGCAATGCCTTGACTTAACAAAAGTTAATATATATAATAAATCAATGTAACTTGTCTGAATGGTCTCCTTTTTAATCAATAGAATGAACCTGTGCGCCTTATGTTGTTAATATGGTCCTGGGCCCATGTTAATGTCCAGGTGGCGTTGTTGGTATTTTTAAAATGTGTATCAGAAAGCTTTAAACCTTACATGCGCCCCCCGTCATGTAGAGGCAGTGTGTAGAGGCTCCAGAAGGTGCGGGAAGAGCGGAGGGTAATATAACCGACCTGAATGTAATAATGATGAAGTGAAATGTTGCAACTGTGTAACCACATGGCTGCCTTTCATGGCTGTGGCCATATCATGAGAGCTCAACAGGTTGAGGTTGAAGTGGAAGTGGAAGCTGCTGAGCGAGTCAATGTGTCTAATGGGCCCGAGTCGGCCTGTCTTCTTGTGGCGTCCAGCTCTTCAGTTCAAATTCCAGAAAACTCGCTAATTGTGGATAAAACTGCCTTTTTGGCGTTCCTTGTTGAAACATTGTGGGCTGCCTGTCAGGTCAGTACGCCGTCGGCAATTAAAGCTATGATAGCTAAGGAGGCAGGTAAATTCCTGGGTTTGTCCGTTTCCCCAAAACATCTTAATTACCAAGTGTGCGCAGCGTGCAGAGCGCTTCTAATGTGCCCGCGGGAGAAGAAAGCTCACTCGATCTCACCTAATGTTTCATATTTTACAGTGGAATGCCTCATAGCCAATGGCCAAGAGTTCAAAAGATTTGTAAGTCAGTTTAAAGATGGCTATAAACCAGAGTTGATATGCGTTCAGGAGACTTGGCTGAAATCTTGCCTGGATTTTGTTATTCCTGGGTATGAGCGTGTACGGAAAGATTGTGTTGACAGGCCGGGAGGGGGTTGTGCAATATTTGTTAAAGCTGGTGTGCAAAATGAAAGGCTGGTTTTAAACACGCTGTGAACATTTGGGGAAGCCAGGGAAGGGTCAGTGTTGTAAACTTTTATAACCCATGTTTAAACTTATGCTCTGGGGGTTTGGAGGTGGTGATGGAGGCAGTCGGGTAGTGTGGGTGGGGGATTTTAATGCACACAATCCATTGTGGGGAAGTAGGGACAAGGACTCTAATAGTGAGTCTAATAAGTGATAGAAAATGTAAGGGAGCGCTATGGACTAGATTGTTTAAACGACAATAGACCTACTAGGTTTGATATTAGAACAGGGAATGTGTCGTGTATAGATTTGGCATTAGCTTCAGCTCAGCTGGCCAGAAGGGCAAGGTGGGACACCTTGGAGGAGTACACCATAGGCAGTGACCATTTCCCCATATTGATGAGGTTTGGTCAGACTTTGGCAATAGAGGAGCAAGCCAGCCCTAAGTGTTTAGATTTTAGTTGAGCAAAGCGGGATAAATTTGCAGAAGCATGTTGCAAAGACCTAGATAAGGTTAATGAAAGTACAGTAGATGAGTGGAATAATGTTCAGTTATATATTAAAGAAAGGAAAGGGCCAAAAGAAAAGGTATGTGTGCCATGGTGGAACAAGGAGTGTAGCGAGGCAACTAGGAAGAGGAATGAAGCATATAAGAGACTTAGGCAGCCAATTGAGCATAATGCAGTGGAATATAAGAGGCTAAGAGCTGTTGCAGGGAGAGTCATTAAGAGTGCAAAGAAAGCATGTTGGAGGAAATACTGTGGTAAGCTGAGTACGGAAACCTCTGTTCATGAAATGTGGTCAGCTCTAAGACCAATGTCAGGGATTAAACGCCTGAGATCTATTCCGGTGTTAGAAAGTGATGGAGTTGTTGCAATCAACAATAGGCAGAAGGCAGATCTTTTAGCCAGAGCTTTTCAGCTGGTCCACAGTGGAGCAAACTTGGGGGATGTGGGGATCAGTAGGATAATCACCAGTACAAACTTGAAATAAACATGGATAATTCTGATCCTATTCATTTGTTTTTCTACTTGAAAGAGCTGGTGAAGGCAATAAATGGGGGCGGTCCAACTACTCCAGGAAAAGATGCGCGGATGTATGACATTTTTAAAAACAAAAAGATGTTTTACACCATGGAGTCAGTATTATCTCTGGACTGTGACGTTAAAAAAGCATATGCATGTAAAGAGGTTCTTGTTGCTGTGTTCTTGGATATTGAGAAGGCCTATGACATGCTGTGGAGGGAGGGGCTTCTAATTAAACTGTATGACGCAGGCATTCGAGGTCGCACTTTAAATTGGATCAGGGCATTTTTACAAGAGCGTAGTATTCAAGTCAGAGTAGGCAGCACTTTATCTCAAGTAGTGAGTATTGATGATGGCACGCCCCAAGGGAGTGTAGTTTGTCCAGTTCTGTTTAATGTGATGGTCAATGATATTGTTATAAATGTAGGGGCGGGGTCTGGGATGTCTCTGTTTGCGGATGATGGGGCTGTGTGGAAGAGAGGGAGGAATTAGTTTTTAATAAGTTCCAAAGGGCATTGACTTATGGAATTGGAATGGGGAAGCCAGTGGGGTTTTAACATCTCTGTGGAGAAATCAAAGTTAATGTTTTTTGGGACAAAAGGAAGATGGGAAATGTAGGCCTGCAGCTTTTATGAACATTTTTTGGGGGGTTCTATCTTGATAAAAAGATGACATAGAGAGTACACATTGGGAAAGTGTCAGATAAATGTAATAGAGTAATGAATGTAATGCGGTGTCTTTCTGGTAGTAATTGGGGGTCAGACAAAACCACTTTGTTAATGATATATTGAGCTATGGTCCGGTCAGCGTTAGATTATGGTAGTAGTGTTTATGGGAATGCAGCTTAAACAAATCTGGTCAAATTGGATGTGATTCAGGCTAAAGCCCTTCGTCTGTGTGGCGGTGCATTCCACTTCAATACCAGCCCTCCTGGTTGAAATGGGAGCGATATCCCTTCAAAAATGCAGCTAAAAGTAGCCCTTCAGTTTGTGGCAAAATCACAGGAACAGGGGGAGGGTCATCCCGTGAAGAGGTTGCTGGAAGAATCTTGGGAGTCAGGACGTAGGGGCGGGAGCACATTTGTTTGATGTGAGGGATGAAGTACCAGAGCTCAGACGAAGGGGAACAGCGCTTGTGGTTGTCTGGCCGTCAGTTCCTACTTGGTTGCTCCTTCAAGTGGAAGTGGACTGGTCGGTGAAAGGAGCCCTTAAAAATAGGGTCAGAGAGAGAGACAGTAGAGACCAAGTGGGCTAATTATGTGCAGGTTTTTACTACAGGTCTGTAGATCCCAGCAGTAAAACATTGGGATTCAGAATGTACATTCCGGCCCTGTCCCTGAGTCAGAGCAGGCGACTCTCAGATGGAATTGGAGTGTTTACGGCTGAGATTTTAGCAATTTTGTGGGCCCTAAAGTGGATGGAAGAAGTGAAGCCAGAACGAGTTGTCTTCTGCTCTGACTCAGCTGCTGTGTTGCAGTCCCCGGAGTGAGGAGCATCCCGGGCAAGGTCAGATTTAGTGTTTAAATATATTACACAGGGTGGAAATGGGAGGAAGTGATGTGGGCTTTCTGTGGGTCCCAGCCCACTGTGTCCTTGTGCACTGATGTTAGACGCATTATACGAGTGGATGCCTTACCCTTGAATCTACACTACAATGGTATGTTTTTCTGTATTGTTTTACCAGGGCTCTCTCATTGTTCATTCGTGCAGCCGCATTTACAGGTGCTTTTTGTATTTCTGATTGAACAGATAAGACAGAATGTGCAGACTGTACAATTGTGTTATGACCGTCTGGTGTTATATTGTTAGGATGACTTTGATGTAAATGCCATTATTGTTAAATAAAGGCACGATGACGCTAACTACTGACACTAACTACTTGTCATTTTCAGCTTCTTCAGTGTATTTTCTTCCTATAGACAACAAAGTCCACTTTTAAGACTTGACAAAAACACACTCTAACGCTGCTTTTATTTGAAGCAACAGGATAAATTGGATAATCAAATTGGATAAGTGCTGCTTGAAGTGGGTCAAAATGTATTGTGTCAAACTGAGAGGAAAATGTGTCCCCCTTGAGGTGAAGCAGGGGGAAGAAAGCGTCACAACAAGCTTTGTTCTGAAAAGCCTCAACACAACGCCGAAGAGAACAAAAAGACGCCTAATGTGACATGAACCAGCAGCGCTGAAAGCTCCATGCACACCACACACTTCAAAAGCCCACCAGTAGCAGACAAAACACTGCACCAGAATGTCGGTGGGCTGCTAGAGACAACAAAGCCTGCCCGCTGCTATCTCAAGCTGCTGGGCTCAACTTACTGTGACCACCCCATTTAATGTATACAGGGGATATGACAAAATAGCCGATGGAGTGACAAAAGCTCCCTAAAACCACATCTAGTGAAAAAAATGTGTGCACTAGATGTAAGACAGTAAGAAAGCGTTTATACCCACAGAGCGTCACAACTCAGGCCGTGAGTATTTCTCTCAGTATCTCATCTTTTCAAACTGTCCTTCTGATGGAGTCAGATCTCCCCTTCACTCTGGAACTCCTCCAGGTTTCTGCTTTTCCCCAAGGAGGTTTTTTGTAGTTTTTCCTGGCAGAGAAGGAGGTTCTAAGGACAGAGGACTCTGGAACATCGTCCCTCGCCCCCACAGACATTGCTTTTTTCACTTTTGTTGTGATTTTGGGCGTTACAAAAATGAATTGATTTGAACTCCATAGCAAAAGGAGTCTGGTTCTGATTTATGGACTTGAGAGCTGAGAGCTCAGTCTATCAGGTCAAAAATCTGTGAAATGTGTTTGTGAGGCTCAGAGGGAGATGACTTTCTAAACAGGATTCATCAAACAAGCTAAATGCAACTTCAGGTATAAGTTTCAAGTGAGAAAATTTGTATAACTTTGTTCAAATCAATTTTGCATAATATGTGTCCTTTAAAGGTCCAATATGTTCTGGTAGAGGGTCCAACACCTGCTTTTCTGGAGGAAATATGGAGATTATTATGGAGATACTATTGGAATGTTCCACAGCAGGATATTAAACGTATCTATCTTCATGCAGTCAAGAAGGAAAGGCAAATCCTGTGGTCATGGAAAAGGTATTGAGCAGAGAAAACATCTAAGGAGAAGCAGAAACTAGTCTACGGCAGATCTGAACCCCAGTGAGAGTGTAGGACGAGCTGGAGAAGGCTTTGTGCAGTGGTCACTCTCTCCATCATCAACACAAGATCTGAAACACTGGACGGAAATAAATACTTTAATATTGCAGAAGCTTATTGAAAGGAATGCCTGCTGTAAACAAAGCTGCCCGTCGAAATATTAGAGCATGTGACCTTTACTACTGTGGAGCACTCCAGGCAGGTATGTGACTTACGTTTGATTGAGCTTTTTGATGACGTTCAAATGTCCATGGACATACTGTCAGAGGCTTTAGAAAATCAATAAATCCAATACATAATGATGCCCCTTAAGGTCAGAAGTGTATATTAACAGCAGAAGGGTTCAGAAAAGGTCTGATTTCAAAGTGGTTCCCTCCTCTTGTGCTGTGGTTGGAGGTGCGTGTGAAGAGTAACGGTAACTTAATCATATAAGTCGTTGATTGTGGGCGAGTGAGTGGGTTCTGCCGTCGCCCAGGGAGACGAGCAGGGAAAACTCTTCTCCCGTTACTTTCCTGTCTTGATGTACTCCTGGAGTCATGGCAGTAAGTTTGCTCCATCGTTCACATTTAAGCTCTTAAAGGGGCTGTGCCTGATTTTTGTTCTGTTTTAAAATATGTAAATCGTATGTAAACTAGTTCATTTTTAAACTATTTGTCGCAGTCCAATTTTGTATATATCTTTAAAGAGGAAACGCCAGGATGTCGGTCAGCTGCCTGCCTAATGCCAACGTGACCGAGTTTCTGTCCCGCCTCGTGTTCATTTGAAAGTCTTTGTAGCGGTCCACATTTTTATAAGCGCTTTTTACAACCAGACTGGAACGAGTTTTTCTGATAGTGGTAAAGCTAACAACAACTAGCTTTCTAACAGTGCACTTCCTCCTTCGTAGAGAATAATACACTATATGCAAAACGTGAGACAGGCTTCTACTCTAACAATGTTCAAGTCTAAGCTAAAAACAGTTTTGTTTAGCTGTGCATGTGACTGAAAGGATTTTTCTTTGCACTCTTCTCTTTTATGACTTAAATTGTTTTAATTAGTTCATTTTATTGTATTTCTGTTTCTGTAATTTCTTTGTGATTTGAATGCATTTTTCCTGCTGTGTGAAGCACTTTGAATTGCCTTGTGTATGAAATGTGCTCTACAAATAAACTTGCCTTGCCTTGCCTATGCAGACAGCACACTGTGGTCTCATTTTCAATCAAGGAGCAATTTTACATATACAACTGTACTGGGGAAAACAGATTTGACTTTGTTACATTAAAATAAGCTATACTTTTTAACAGATAAGGACAGATAACATTGCATCTCCCTTAAGGATGAAATGTTCAGGATTTTAAAAAACAGGAACAACAACAACAAAAACAAAAACAACAGAGACTCGATTTCCAGACAATGCACTGCAGAGCAAAGTCTTCATCATACATGACACTGTAACATTTGTCAGTTAGTGTCTTTCTGGGGTGTGCACTTTAGGCAAAGGTTGAACTCTTATCTCAAATGTGCTGTGAAACAACCTGCTTGTATTGTTTGGATGTGAATTATATGACACCCTAAATAAAACTCCATTCTTTCTACTACAAATTGCACTTTTGAATCTTGTAGTCTTGCAGTACTTTTGCTTTCACAATCATGTAACAACCTCAACCCTGACGTCTCAGTAGCCATGACCTTGTGTGTGTGGCTGCTCATGCAACCTATATTCCCAGTGGGAGTACATACAAACCGTCACGACCTTGAGGCAAACCTAGGGCCGTATACGCTATGTCCCCTTTACAGATTAAGTACACTTCCATGTCCAAGATCAAGATCCTGAGTTTAACGACTTGTGATTAAATAAACGTCTTGTCATTGTCTATTGCAGGTCTAATCGCAAGTGCAATAGTGAGATTAGCCCTGAGCATTCACCCCCAAACTACAGTGCAGTCTTTCATTGTTTGGTAATAGATTTCAATGTAAAGTTCAATTCAAATCTAGTCTAGATCTTTATCTGAGGTCATTTTTTACATTATTTTACAAAGCTTACCACCACAAGGCTGCACAATGTAATGGAAATGAATGAATTGAAATCTCAGTATGAAGTGTCAAATCGCAAGTATTTAGGGAATAAAATGTCCTGTGATAAACAAGTTGAATTAATATATTTTTTCCCTTCCAAGGGTACATTGTGTCCTCCCTTATTGTCTTCACACAATGTTCTATCTTACACAACATGCTTTGTGTAGCAGTGTGGGGGGACAGCTATAAAAAGGGCACTATATACGCTTTACCCTCCCTCCTAATCTCCAAACTCTGATGTCACACGCTGTCATGGCTGTAAGACGTGTACTGTACCCGAAGAGTACTGTTGCAAGGCGAATTGTGGAGAGTCTGCAGGCAAGTGGGCAATTGTCTTGTTGGATCAGTAATGGCTAACAGGTTTATAGCATCCGGGGCTCAGCATTGGGCTATCCAGGGCGTGTTTGAGTTGTGAGCCGCAATGAAGTTAATCTGGTATGTCACAAAGTCGCATACATGTAACCTTGTCTTCATGAGTTATGTTATTTGTTGTATGTTAAATGTAATGTTTTGTATCCAAGCTCCTGCTATGCGCCCAGTCCTTGTGTTTCCTTGTTTTGTCCTGTGGGAAAAGGACAGTATTGCTCAAAAAGCTATAATCAAGGAATGGCGCTGTCTGTTTTTATTAGTAAACTGGATGCATCAAGGAAACTGCTTCAAGATTTTGGGCAATAAATCAAATGTAGTACTTTGTGATGAAATGTCTCACGTTAATTTAGTCAAACAAACCAGTGTGCCTTAAACGTGGAGAAAGTTTTTGGTCCTGGTATCGCCAAGGGCTCTGTTCCATTTGTGTTTCTGCTCTTGTGCTGCTGGTTTTTCTGTAATCACACAACAGCACCCTCCAGAGGTCAGGAGGTCAGGCTGTCGACTTGCCCTGCCTGCTGACCTGTTTGTGTGTGAGCAATCCAGTAATGTGCCGTATAAATAGATACTGATGCTGCCCCTCCACACAGCCAGTCACTTACAGTCAGGGCTGACGCTGATGCCGGCTGATTGAGTGACAGACACGCTCATGTGCATGTGTTGGTTAGCTTCTGTTCACCTAATGTGGTTTTAGTGACAAACTAACAAGGCTAGTTCTGTCCTGTGCTGCACTAAACATCAGTAATTATCAAACCCGTAGTGTCTCTTATGATACGGACTAATGACAGCAAACCCCTTAATGTAGTAACAACCAGCTGAATTAGTCCATCTCAACACAGTAGGTGACGTCGTGCAGTGGGTGTTGGTCCGAGTTCTTTTCCTGATCTGTGACCTTTTTCAACTCAGAAAAACATTTTTTTTTACTTCCCGAGGGCCACACGAATGCTGCAATATTATCAGCACTGCACAGAGAAACATGGAATGGTTCATACAGTTAAATTGCTTGAGGCATGCGATCAGAGCTTCATTAATATCAAATCTGCAGTTGCTGATCCAGATCCAGATCCAGAATAAACATTATTTTACACATAATCAATGAATCTTTCTTTATAAAGCGCTTTCCCATACACACAATGTAACACAAAGAACTTTACAGTGGATTAAAGCCACACCACATGCCTACTTGCCACCCACCACCTGACATGTGAAACAGAGTTAATTGGTCCTCCATCATTTAGAACAAAATCGAACTTCTCTCACCTTCTCCTTCTCTCAGTTTTGTGCTTCCTTCATTGATTCTGTAGAAATACACAACGTTTATAAACAGCCGTGTGAACTCTAAGATGAATATGTTCACCAGACTCAATTTGTATAAAAAAATGCTATTCACGGAACAAAAATACAAATGCAACACCCACCTCAGAGGTTTGGCTTATCAAGATGCAGATGATATAGTATGAACATTTCGTCTCACACTAGTGCTTCATGGGGCCCTTTGAATGCCCATGATCAGCTTAAAAGTCCACTGCTCATGACAGAAACGAATCCCTAAGATGAGCAACTCCCAAAGGACATCAAGGACAAACTGCAGCACTTTCACTAGATCTTCATAGGACATGTTTAAAGTCTAAAAACATCATAGTGTCATTCATGTTGTGCCACTTTTTGCTGTTCTGTGATCACTTTACCGTCCGTGCCGAATGATTGCTTCTTTGGTGTCTGGTGGCTTTTGATAGTGGAGAGCAGAGGATTTGACAGTGCGAGATGAGCATATAGATTTTTGTGTGTGAAAGAAATAGGAAAGGGCTTTTTCTGTGTGTTAAATCTTCCTTAAAAAAAAAAAAAAGCATCAAATATTTCAGTACTTACATTAAAGAGAAAGATGAAGGCAGTGATATAAGGTCCCGCCACATACAGACTACGGGCAGAAGGATTTGAAAAGACTTCACCACAACGCAATATCTCACACAGTTATAGATATCGGCAGTAGCTCAGTGGCGTGCTCGTCTTCTGATCCAAAGGTCGGTCAGGGTTGGCGGTGCGATCGCAGCTGCCTCATGTGAATACTGCTGTTGTGTCCTTGGGCAAGACACTTAACCCAATTTGCCCCCCAGTGTCTGCGAACATCTGGTGTGTGAATGGGTGACTGGTTCCTTGATGTAAAGCGCTTTGAGTACCTCGACGGTATATAAATGTGACCATTTACAATATCACGGTAGTAACATCTCACAACCCAACCTACACCCCTTAGATGACCTTTATTTTTTTTTAAGTAGACTAAAAAGTAGGCTTGTAGTATAGGTTATAAATATAATATTGAGAAATAGGCTTTTTAAAAAAATATATAAATATATCTGGACATTTAAACCACTATAATAATTAATGACAGGTAAGAGACAGATTTGACTTTTGCATTTGCTCTGATGGTCACATGTCCTCTCTGCTGAGTGGACAGTGTGTGGGTCATTGTCCACAGTGCTGCGCTGGTGCGGGGGTAAGAGGTGGCTCGTTCTGTCACTGAAAAAACTCTTTCAGTATTTACAGTTTTGAAAATAACGAGGTATTTTAGGTGTATGTGGAGGAACTGGGACACCACTGGTACAGCAGCACATCTGTTAGCGCTCTCGCCTCACAGCAAGAAGGTCCTGAGATTGATTCCTGAGTGGCACGGGGCCTTTCTCTGTGAAGTTTGCATGTTCTCCTCATGTCTGCGTATGTTTTCTCAGAATGTTTCGGTTTCCCCTACCACTAAAACACGTACAAAAGGCTCCTCCCCTGAATACGAGATGCTACATCTCAGACAAACTTAGCCAAAATCAGTCTCTCAGGGACGACAGGTGGACACACTTGTGCTACAACCTGGTACAAAATATGTCTCCTGTAAAGCTTAATATGTATTGTGCCCCGTCTCAATAAACAAATAAACTTAACTATGAAGAGGAGGGACAGAACAGTCTTTATTTTTGAACAGGAAGTCAATTGACGTATAAAGCTGCTTCAAATCAAAGTATCTGAAAAATGTATGTCTCCGTTAAACTATTAGATTAAAACCTGTCAAGGCTGTTTCTGTGTTGCTCTAATCCTCTTTCTAATTTTCTTCTATTTTCACAACGTGGTTTGTGTCACTGCGGTAACCGTTTCATCATCATCAAGTGGCTTCCAAAAGGCCAGAAACGCTTCTAATCACAAATCATCTCCAGCTAATGGAGATAAAGCATTAAACAAACATACTCAAATTAGGAAACACAAGCAAGAAGAGGCTAATTAGCAGACAACGGCATTGAAAGACACACACAAGGGCGGCCGGGTGGTTGAGTGGTTGAGGCGGCAGCACATATACGCCAGGCTCCGTGTGTAGCCAGCGTTGTGGTTCAATGGCGTGGCAGTATATCTGTGCACATGATCTCACAAACATCTCTCGCCCACCACATCTAGATTACATGGATAAAGTGTCTTGCTCATGGACATTCTGTCAGAATGACATGATGATACTATATAGCCATTCATGAACTTAAAAACAGCACATAAGATCTTAGAGCTCTAACTATGACATCACTCATCTGAAATTTGGCAGTGTTTTCTGAGGCTCAGAAGGAGAGGACTTACTAGACAGGACTGTGAAGTGTGAATGATTCTAACTGCAACTCCAGGTGTGTTTTTGACGAGGTAAGAATGTTATAATATTATATGTTAAATTCAATCATAAGTGCTGCCAAATAACTAGAAGATTGTCCTTAACACTATGACTGTAAAATGAAGTGACTTTACTATACTTTTGAAACTGCACTACTGTAATGTTGTGGCATAGTTATATGCTAGATAATACAAACACTACAATTATACGAGGGCTAATTTTACTACTACTTTTTCAATATCTTTAGTTATATTTGTTTGACTTGTTTTCTTGTTGTTGCTGTTGTTAATGACCATTCTATATTCATAATGGTGCAGCCAGCACAGTGAAAACAAGTTGACCTCAACACTCGATCAATACAGTGAACCTGAATAACCAATTTAGAAAAAGAGGCTTCAGCCAAATGTGCAATACATGGCCTTTACTGCAACAGAAATAATCAGTATGTGTTGATTTTTATGTTTGCATTGTATTCCGAGAAGTCAGTGATCCATATTCATCCAACAAATCTAGCCAATAAAGACGACATATTGTGCTTTTGCCCGCTTTATATTTTGGATATTTTAAATTGCAACTTCTGGTTAAAAACTGCGGCGCTGTTTTCCACCTTTTTTGTAAAAGTGGTCTCTGGATTGTATTTTGGAAACTGACTGATTTACAATAATTTTGTGATTAGCACAGTAATAAACACATAAGAAGATGGACACATGGGCTCTCACCTCACAGTAAGAAGGTTGTGCGCCGCCTCCTGGGCCAGACCAGGCCTTTCTGTGAGTTTTCTCCCCGTGTTTCCCCCATCAACCCAAAACACGCACAATAGGTCCAATTCTCCAGCCAAGGTACTACCAGAAAAAAACTGTGCTGTGTGTTTTGTTTTTTTTACCATCTGTGTGAGACGCAAATGTCAATTGCGACTGCAGCAGTTCATACGTAAAGTCATTCAAAGTGCTATAGAGAGCAAGATCATTATTCTGAAGTCATTGTGGAACTCATGTCTTCCAACAAAGAAGGAATTTATGACTATATCAGGTTGTTAAAGTTTAAAGTTAAAGTTTGTGTGTTTTAGCTCACAACAGGAGACATAACACTGACTATCTCCTGGGAGCAGCAGTGTTCTGTATCCTGCCCGTTCCCATGAGCGTCCAAGCATTCTACATCTCCCACATTTAGATATTTGCACATCAAGTGACCTAAAATTGATACAGACCTTAGTTTATTTAATTTATGCAGTTCGGTTATGCTTTTGACCTGTAAGGATGAAATACCCCTCTCAGGTTGGGTTGATTTTTTTGGTAAATTTTCGATTAGTTGGCTCATCCTTACTTTTTGAGCATGGATGGCTTCTCGCAATATTAATAAGTTAGTTCACTCCATCCATCCATCCATCCCTCTTCCTCCGCTTATCCGGGCCTGGGTCGTGGGGGCAGCAGTCTGAGCAGGGACTCCCCACCCACCTGAAGAGGGCAAGCCACCTTTTTCCGTTCGAGAACCATGGCCTCGGATTTGGAGGTGCTGATTCTCATCCCAGCCGCTTCACACTCGGCTGCAAACCGTCCCAGTGCATGCTGCAGGTCCGGGTTTGATGGAGCCATCAGGACAACATCGTTTGCAAACAGCAGAGATAAGATCCTGTGGTCCCCAAACCGGACCCCCCGACCCCTGACCAAACCCTCCGACCCTTGACTGCACCTGACTAGTCCATAAAAATTATGAACAGAACCGGTGACAAAGGGCAGCCCTGGAGTCCAACATGCACTGGGAACAGGTCTGACTTACTGCCGGCAATGAACACAGCTCCTGCTCCGGCTTCAGGACTGTAGGTTAACAAAGACCAAATCATATTGGCACATACTGTATGAGCTTTAATTCACACTATGTCTGACCAGAATTACTGCAATGGCAGGAAATGGCAGGGTTTCTTTGAAAACAACAGGGTTTCCATATGTTTTGGGATTAATTGATTTGATTGATTGGCTTTATTTCCATTTGGTTTGCTATAGTTACAGATTGTCCACAAACACCTACAAACACACACATGCAGGTTCACGCATACACAATCACACCTACGTTTGAATGTCCACTTTGGATCCATGTTTCCCAAGTAAATACAAATAATAAATCATATTAGCTCGAAATGGAGTTGGAAGAAGAAATCTTTTATTGTCTGACTGGACCTTTTGTTTGTTGCTGCTTTGCATATGACACAGACTGTTGTTTTTAATTGTGCTCATTTAATGAGCCGGACAGTGTAGCGTGTAATGGAGATGAAAGAAGGAAGGGCATTCAGCACATTGTCGGTGCCAGTATAGACACTGGCACAAGTAGGACTAATATGCCAAGTGACATATACCAGACGTCACAGATGATTCATACTTCCTTTACGTTCCCTCTGAAACGATTAGATCACTGTCACAGAGTTTGAGTGTGCTGTAGGATTCTGAGTGTTGTGTACAATAGAGACATTTACACAGATGTTACAGCAGCAGGAAATATAACGCAGCTTTGTTCTTTTACATAATGCACATGTATTTGAATCATGAGTAGGAATATTCAGAGCCTTCAAAGCTGCTACAATCTGAATATATTTCGTAAACTTGCCATGACAGATGATCTGCCGACACGCTCTGGATTACTCTTAACAGTTCAAAGTGTGCACAGAGGAAAATCATAGAGAGTGGCTGGTGGGTGATGCTGTCATGCATTTTTGTATATTTTTACTTACTACGTACTAGTCCTTTGGCGATACCATAAAAAACCTGTGAAGAGGTCATTTTAGGGCCTCAAAACATATCAGCTTTCATGTGGAAACAAGAAAACGGTCAAACAATTATTATTTAATTGAATCCACTCATATCCATAGATTTATATGAGGCATTGTATTATTAAAGTAAAAGTATAGGCCCGTTTCCACTGGTTAAGTGTTTGAGGGAGACTTCCAGAGATTTCACTTTAATCATTTCTCTCCAAACGCTGACTAGGTCTTGTGATAAACCGCTGTATATCCAGTGATGATAACTTTATTAGTTGAGCCGAAAAGCTGCAAAACAAAACCAGCATAAGTTAGCATCAGCCGTTTCTTGTTTATCGATGTACGACACAAGATCCAAAATACGATGTTGCCAATGCATAATGCATTTTACATGATTTGTAAAGAGATATGAAAATGTGGTTTAGATGCTGTGCAGAGAAGTGAAATAAATGCAGAAATAGCTGACCAGAAGTAGTTTCCTGTTTACTCCTGTTTACTATTAGACCTTTCCACTGAAACACACTCCGCCGTTAACAGAAGTGGCCCGAGATGCTCCATCGTTTTCCAGAGGTCGTGCACGTCACCTGCATGATTCCATGGATGTTGCGATATAAACTTTAATTCTCCTTGAACGTCGACTAACCAAGCAGTGACCGTTTCCATCAGACACGTTCATGCTCCTGGTCACAAATAAAAATAAAATGATTTGGCCTGCTCTGACTTTCTTTTAACCTCGGGCCTAACATTGCCCTGCAGTGACGGCGGTTTAGCCGACACAGAGTCAGTATTTCTGCAGAGCTCAGAGCAAGGACACAAAATATAAACCATTCACATAATCTGTAGTTTAATTCATGAAAGAAGCTGTTCCTGGTGTTAGTCTTCAAATATAGCATAGGGTATGTAATGTTGTGTTGTTAATATTTCATATTTCATTACAGGTTTATTTTAGCGAGTTTAATATCCATTTATTCGCATGTACATGAGTTAGAAGTAACAACTGGACAACTGTTTTGTTATATATATAAAATAAAATAAATGGTAAAGACAAAGTCATTTTGTTTTGAACGTCGAAGGAAAGTATAAGTACCGTACTTCTCAGAGGAGAACCACAAAATCACATGTTTGAAGGGAATTCTGTTGAAAAAATGTAACAAGTTTCTTCATAACAACATGTCCAAGTGCTCATTATTCACAGTCAAATTCTAAATGCTGGAGAAACCAGGAGGCCCACCATTATCATGTGTTGTGGGACTGTCCTGCTGCTCATGGGGCAGTACAGCCTGCATGTTGGTTTCTAGTATCAGATGTGATTTATAGTAAGCTCACATCAGTTTGTAGGATTATTTAGTGTTTCTAAATGTGTTGCAGGGCTGCGTCGGGTGGATTGGCTTCACCAGGTATCGGAGGCTTTAAACTGTTTATGATTTTTATTTCCAGCTAACTTATTTATTTTTTGAGGGACAGTGCACAATAGGGACAGTGCACAATATACATTAACCCTAGGAGTGATGCATTGTACCAGGAGCTCAAACTCATTTCCTCCTGTAGTCCCTGGACAGCCTCTTTAGAATGTGCTGTCACTAGGAAAGGTAAGGCCAGTTTATTTGTAAAGCACAATTTGTAAAGTGGCAAAGCAATTCAAAGTTTCCACAACAGGAAAAAAGTGCATTAAAAGTACAAATAAAATCTAATTAAATAATTTCAGTCATGCGCACAGCTAAATACAATTGTTTTAGGCTAGATTTAGACAGTTTTTGTCAGAGTTGGGGCCTGTCTCACTGAACCGGCACCAGCAGGAGGCCGGTCCATGTTTAGTCCTGACTCTGGCACCAGCAGGAGGCCGGTCCATGGTCCATGTTTAGTCCTGACTCTGGCACCAGCAGGAGGCCGGACCATGTTTAGTCCTGACTCTGGCACCAGCAGGAGGCCGGTCCATGTTTAGTCCTGACTCTGGCACCAGCAGGAGGCCGGTCCATGTTTAGTCCTGACTCTGGCACCAGCAGGAGGCCAGTCCATGTTTAGCCCTGACTCTGGCACCAGCAGGAGGCCGGACCATGTTTAGTCCTGACTCTGGCACCAGCAGGAGGCCGGTCCATGTTTAGTCCTGACTCTGGCACCAGCAGGAGGCCGGTCCATGGTCCATGTTTAGTCCTGACTCTGGCACCAGCAGGAGGCCGGACCATGTTTAGTCCTGACTCTGGCACCAGCAGGAGGCCGGTCCATGTTTAGTCCTGACTCTGGCACCAGCAGGAGGCCGGTCCATGTTTAGTCCTGACTCTGGCACCAGCAGGAGGCCAGTCCATGTTTAGTCCTGACTCTGGCACCAGCAGGAGGCCAGACCATGTTTAGTCCTGACTCTGGCACCAGCAGGAGGCCGGTCCATGTTTAGTCCTGACTCTGGCACCAGCAGGAGGCCGGTCCATGGTCCATGTTTAGTCCTGACTCTGGCACCAGCAGGAGGCCGGACCATGTTTAGTCCTGACTCTGGCACCAGCAGGAGGCTGGTCCATGTTTAGTCCTGACTCTGGCACCAGCAGGAGGCCGGTCCATGTTTAGTCCTGACTCTGGCACCAGCAGGAGGCCGGTCCATGTTTAGTCCTGACTCTGGCACCAGCAGGAGGCCGGTCCATGTTTAGTCCTGACTCTGGCACCAGCAGGAGGCCAGTCCATGTTTAGTCCTGACTCTGGCACCAGCAGGAGGCCGGTCCATGTTTAGTCCTGACTCTGGCACCAGCAGGAGGCCGGACCATGTTTAGTCCTGACTCTGGCACCAGCAGGAGGCCGGTCCATGTTTAGTCCTGACTCTGGCACCAGCAGGAGGCCGGTCCATGTTTAGTCCTGACTCTGGCACCAGCAGGAGGCCGGACCATGTTTAGTCCTGACTCTGGCACCAGCAGGAGGCCGGTCCATGTTTAGTCCTGACTCTGGCACCAGCAGGAGGCCGGTCCATGTTTAGTCCTGACTCTGGCACCAGCAGGAGGCCGGTCCATGTTTAGTCCTGACTCTGGCACCAGCAGGAGGCCGGTCCATGTTTAGTCCTGACTCTGGCACCAGCAGGAGGCCGGACCATGTTTAGCCCTGACTCTGGCACCAGCAGGAGGCCAGTCCATGTTTAGTCCTGACTCTGGGCACCAGCAGGAGGCCGGTCCATGTTTAGTCCTGACTCTGGCACCAGCAGGAGGCCGGACCATGTTTAGTCCTGACTCTGGCACCAGCAGGAGGCCGGTCCATGTTTAGTCCTGACTCTGGCACCAGCAGGAGGCCGGTCCATGGTCCATGTTTAGTCCTGACTCTGGCACCAGCAGGAGGCCGGACCATGTTTAGTCCTGACTCTGGCACCAGTAGGAGGCCGGTCCATGTTTAGTCCTGACTCTGGCACCAGCAGGAGGCCGGTCCATGTTTAGTCCTGACTCTGGCACCAGCAGGAGGCCGGTCCATGTTTAGTCCTGACTCTGGCACCAGCAGGAGGCCGGTCCATGTTTAGTCCTGACTCTGGCACCAGCAGGAGGCCGGTCCATGTTTAGTCCTGACTCTGGCACCAGCAGGAGGCCGGTCCATGTTTAGTCCTGACTCTGGCAACAGCAGGAGGCCGGACCATGTTTAGTCCTGACTCTGGCACCAGCAGGAGGCCGGTCCATGTTTAGTCCTGACTCTGGCACCAGCAGGAGGCCGGACCATGTTTAGTCCTGACTCTGGCACCAGCAGGAGGCCGGTCCATGTTTAGTCCTGACTCTGGCACCAGCAGGAGGCCGGTCCATGTTTAGTCCTGACTCTGGCACCAGCAGGAGGCCGGACCATGTTTAGTCCTGACTCTGGCACCAGCAGGAGGCCGGTCCATGTTTAGTCCTGACTCTGGCACCAGCAGGAGGCCGGTCCATGTTTAGTCCTGACTCTGGCACCAGCAGGAGGCCGGTCCATGTTTAGTCCTGACTTTGGCACCAGCAGGAGGCCGGACCATGTTTAGTCCTGACTCTGGCACCAGCAGGAGGCCGGTCCATGTTTAGTCCTGACTCTGGCACCAGCAGGAGGCCGGTCCATGTTTAGTCCTGACTCTGGCACCAGCAGGAGGCCTGACCATGTTTAGTCCTGACTCTGGCACCAGCAGGAGGCCGGACCATGTTTAGTCCTGACTCTGGCACCAGCAGGAGGCCGGTCCATGTTTAGTGCTGACTCTGGCACCAGCAGGAGGCCGGTCCATGTTTAGTCCTGACTCTGGCACCAGCAGGAGGCCCGTCCATGTTTAGTCCTGACTCTGGCACCAGCAGGAGGCCGGTCCATGTTTAGTCCTGACTCTGGCACCAGCAGGAGGCCGGTCCATGTTTAGCCCTGACTCTGGCACCAGCAGGAGGCCGGTCCATGTTTAGTCCTGACTCTGGCACCAGCAGGAGGCCGGTCCATGTTTAGCCCTGACTCTGGCACCAGCAGGAGGCCGGTCCATGTTTAGTCCTGACTCTGGCACCAGCAGGAGGCCGGTCCCTGAGGTCCTCAGAGTCTGAGATGGTTCATATGGCACTAACACAGTCCGAGATGTACTTTGGTGCTAGGCCATGGAGAGACTTATACACAAGCAGAGCTGCTTTAAAGTACTGTATGTAATTTCATTTTACTGGATGTTTTGCAATGCTTTTAATCTGTTTAGCTTTCTCTCTGTCATATTTATTGTATAAGTGTCAGTGTAAGTATAAAGCTTGTAAATTCTGCAAGTAAATAAGATTTTGTGAATAAGTAAGTAAGTAAGTAAAAGTAACTTAGTAAAGGTAAGAAAAATAAATATAGAAAAACATAATATAATCATTTGAGGAGAGTAATTGCCACAAATGTTCTGGGGGCTGAATGGTTGGCACTTTTGCCCCAGTTTGATTCCATGTTTGATTATGTGTGGTGTTTGCATGTTCTGCCTGCATTATCATGTATAAATAAAAGTGTGTTGTTTAGCAGCTACAATTCCACTATGGTATAATAATTTCATCAATCTGTTTCAATTAATTACAAGACAGCTCTATTTGCTTTTGCGTACAGCATAATTAATTCACGTATCATCAGAGGAAACACCATTTGAGACCAAAGCACGCTGAAATGTTTATGAACACTTGTGCTGCACATGTTTCATTTATGATTAATTTAATGACACCGAACCATTTGTTAGTATAGAATGCATACAGTGTTACGGGAAGCAAGAGTGCACCTCAAGACATCTGCAGAGAGAGAAGGGGAGAGAAAGAGCCTTAGCATGAGAATGTATTACGTAAAATACTTAAAATTCTTTCTTTTCTTCACATTTTTGAGCACTGACGCCACTGCACACAGGTTTCTTTACTCCAATTAAAGGTGCCGTATGTCACTCCGGAGTCCTGCTCTCCAACCACATAGCACACCAAAGGATTTAGAGAATGTATAAATGATGCTGAATAATTCAATTTCACATGCCTATTACCATTGGAAATGTATACCTATGAGGCCTAAATTGCACTAATACCTGAATAATGTTTTTTTTTTTATTATCGACATCTACAGCAGGCCTGGTTTAAGCCTAATGACCTTGAGTAGACAAACTGGGAAAACTTAGGTGGACAATTGTACAATTCTAAACACAATCTTATATGCCCCATTTCCAGCACAAAAAGCTTGATTATATTTCACTGTATTATAGGTTTTGTCTTTTTTTTTTTTATCAGTTCTAATATAAAAAAAAAACATAAATATTAAAGAACAAGAACAGAACAGAACAGTGGAACGTTTTTACACAAACGTTGTACATCATTTATTTGTATTTTATAAGTCTTGATTTAGTTTTGTGTGTTCCCTCCCCCTTGTTTCAGCAGAGCATGTGTGTGGCTGGGGTGATGGCCGGGGGTGTGGCCTGAGGGCGTGGCCTTCGATTGATATGCCTCTAAAACATTACAATATTATTATCATAATTTACATTTACTTTTTAGATCATCACTGGCTCAATGAAAACTTCTAATATGAAGTTTACATCTGCAGATAAAAGATGACAAGCCTAAATTGGGTTATTAAATTGGGTTACCATTTCTATGTAGACCAATTGTTCTATATATAACCTGAATAAATGATACATTTTTGGTATTTACAGTATATGGGCAAATAAGACCTACTTTCCAGTCATGCCACTGCATTGAAAGCGTTGTAAAAGGTTTTGTGTCATTTGATGTGACATGACTGCTGAATTATTCTCTATAGCTTAAAAATCGACATGAACAGAGGCGAGCCCTCAGCAACCAGCAGTGTAGGGAAGTAAAAAATGATCTAAAAAAATAAAAACATGAGGAGTGTGTATGCCGACACTCCTCATGCACCAATACATATTGTAAACGGATCGGCTTTTCGATGCCTTATCTGATGTGCGCTGCAGTGAGGTGCTGGGTTTCGAATGGGAGGTCACGTGTTAGAGTTAAAGGTGATACTAAGATTATCTTATCAGGACACGGGCCACTTGGTCTGGAGCTCTGGCTCTGACAGCGTCAGGCTGAAGAAGCGCTGCATTCTCCTTCTTTGAGCTGAGCAATGGTCTTGAAGAGATGGTCTTGAAGACATGGTCCTGAAGGGATGGTCTTGAAGGGATGGTCTTGAAGGGATGGTCTTGAAGAGATGGTCTTGAAGACATGGTCTTGAAGACATGGTCCTGAAGGGATGGTCTTGAAGGGATGGTCTTGAAGGGATGGTCTTGAAGAGATGGTCTTGAAGACATGGTCTTGAAGACATGGTCTTGAAGACATGGTCTTGAAGGGATGGTCTTGAAGGGATGGTCTTGAAGACATGGTCTTGAAGGGATGGTCTTGAAGGGATGGTCTTGAAGGGATGGTCTTGAAGGGATGGTCTTGAAGACATGGTCTTGAAGGGATGGTCTTGAAGAGATGGTCTTGAAGGGATGGTCTTGAAGAGATGGTCTTGAAGGGATGGTCTTGAAGAGATGGTCTTGAAGGGATGGTCTTGAAGAGATGGTCTTGAAGGGATGGTCTTGAAGGGATGGTCTTGAAGGGATGGTCTTGAAGAGATGGTCTTGAAGGGATGGTCTTGAAGGGATGGTCTTGAGTAAAAGATGTTGGCCCGAAAATGCAAAGAGTCCTTCACTTGAATTTGCGTGTTGCAGTTTAAACCTAAAAGTGCATCCAGAGACGGGCACAGAATTAGGTACGAGGAGAGAGGAAAGTTAGCCTCCTTGATTTCCCTCTGGAATATCTTTGTCCTAGCTCAGTTTATCTAGCTTAGCTTAAGATAGGAGACAGAGTGTTTTCCTCTTCTTCCCTGTTATGCGTCTCCTCCTCGATGACTGACTGTGGGTTTGGTTTGGCGCCAACATTCTATCAGCACACATGCTGAGTCAGGAGGACTGATCAGAGGGTCTTAGAAGGAAGTGGGTAATTCATTGTCCAATATTGACAAACCTTACATTTTACACAGTAAATTTGTCATGTGTGTAAAGTCTCTTTAATAAAACAGCATAGTCTTTTAGCTGAGTTTAAGCTCTCATCTTGGCGGCAAAGATAAGGGTTCCTGAGAGTTCAATTTAATCCCGTTTCAAATTGAGAGCAGTCACCTAACCGCAGACAAAATGCATGTATTTACATCTGTGGAGTTACAGACACAAGAGGGCTTTATTCACGTTCTAGGAATCTAGGGCATTAAACTTTGTGTTTTTGTTTTCCTTGGATATTAAAGTAATTATATGGATATTAATCACAAACTAGGTCAACAAATAGGCAATCAGAGAAAAATTCGCCCAAAAAATTCTGACCTGTTCTCCTGCTCAGTTTTAAAATACAGGGATTCTATAATGTTAAATATATATATTGACAAATGAATGTAAGCATTGCCTGTGAGTGGGTAGATACTATTATGTTCAATATTCCATGCATTTATAGATCAGCTTTATAATGACTTCAGATTTCCTACCAGGCCTCTGTGTCTTATTGAGGTCACACTGCACTGTAAATACATCATATGAAGTAGATCTTGTCATTCTGCTCACTCCCATCACAATCTGCCAATAAAACATGAAGATATGAATTATTGAGCTGACCCTTCCCCTCCGGCTACAACCTAATGATTTGTTGTCAATCTGTGAAGCCTTAATGTGGACCCTTGGTGAGGTAAATCAGCCTTTCATTCGACTTGTACAGTGGTGCTTTGCATTGATCAGAATCGAGTGGCTGAACTCATTGTCTTTGGACCTAGATGGCTTACGTATTATGTCAAGGGAAGGGTTGTAGTCGAGCCCCAATCTTGAGGGTCCAATTATGCTCTCTAGTCTCCCAGTGTGAGTCCTCATTGTTTGAGTCCGGTTTAGGGTTGTCGATAGTATCGCAAATCAAATACAAATTTATACTAGAACAAGTATTAAAACTAGATACTCATGTTTCCACTGCTTCAGTTAGGAATGAACCAAAAGTGTTGCCACTGCCCTAAGTGGATTTAAGTGATCTGATGCAGAAACTGTGAGATACAAGCTTCTGAATTCTTGCTCTAGCTCCCAGAACCCTTTTGGACAAGTGAGAAGGCAGAAAACACATAGTTTTTAAAACACTATAAAACAACAAACCAAAGATCTTGTGATAAACAGCCCACAGCGCCAAAATCGTTTTTTTGTGAATGGCTAAGATTGGATTTATGATTACAATTCAGGTTTGATTCAAATTTCCTTTATTGAGAAAACCTTTGTTATGTTTGAGTGACATCAGCCGCTCACATGACAGCCTCTGCCTCTGGACCGAGTCGTTGCCTGGGATCCAGAATATTATTATAGTGCATTTCCATCTTCAAGGCTCTCAAAGCACTTTACAATGTGGGGGGAGTGTCTTGCCTGAGGACACAACATCAATTCCTCTAGCACCCCACTGTGGCACCTGGTGTTCCAGCAGTCTCCCATCCAAGTACTAACCAGGCCCTGTCCTGCTTAGCTTCAGAGAGCTGATGAGAAAGGGAAAGCATGCCAGTGTTGTCACAGTAAAGTTACTTTGAAAACGTAATTATTGACTAATTGCTAGTTACTTTTTAAAAATGTTACATGACTAAATGACTTTACTACCTCAAGAAAGTAATCTTTATTTCACATAAAAAGGTATTATCTTTGTGGTATCAAGAATCAAGTATATTCCTTTTGAATATTGTGACAATAGAAGTAAAATGGGACTAAACCAGGTCTAAACCACCTGGTTTAGACTTGCCTGACCTGCCACCTGTTCGAATGTGTCTCGGTCTGGAATCGGACCGTTGGGGGGCGTCAAAAAAAACTTTCCAGCATTTACCGGTCCAATCATCGCCGCTAATTTGTCTCTCAAATATTTTTGGAACATTCAGAACAAAACATATAACTTCATTTATCTCAGATTTACAGAGTTTAGTGCGTCGCTTGTTTCCTCTTTCCTCGTAATCCACCATGTTTGTTTAGACACGAACGGACAATGCGTTTGTCTGATTGGTTAATCCGCCTGTCAATCACTTCCTTTGGAAATTGGCGCGACTGGGTTGGATCCCAGACCCTCAGGTTTTGTAAAGTAGTCTGTCAAAACGTGTTGGGAATGGCTGGTCAGGCAAGGTTTAGACCTGGTTTAGACCTAGACCTAATCTTGGCATAACAATTGTATTTTGAAATTGTATTTAACATAAAAAAATGTCTCCACAATGATGACTCCACAGCAGAAATGGGTAACATCTCTTCACATCATACACTGATACGAGCTTATTTATACCTGCCTTTAGGTTACTGTGTGATTCAAGTCGGGGTTGTTTACATCGTGTCGGTGTCTCGTTGGACGGCAGCTTGTTGCTCTTCTTTAGCAACAAGTTGGAGCACCGGGTGTATGGGGCCCTCAATGTATGTTATATTTCCTTAATTTATGTGTGAGACAAATACCAGCAACTTTCTATGTTTCAATCAACCCTCTCTCATAATTGTTCGGTCCACTCTTCCTTCGGCCCCTGAGCTGCCAAACCTGCGTGGGACAAACATGTGTGTTTATAGTACTTTAAGACATTATGAGGGCCCTTGTCATTATTCTAACACTAAATGTAAGTCAAGTCCACATCTTGCACGGCCTTTCTGTCTTGTGAGACAGGCTTCTACTCTGACAATGTTCAAATCTAAGCTAAAAACAGTTTTGTTTAGCTGCGCATATGACTGAAAGGATTTTTCTTTGCACTCTTCTCTTTGTTTTGTGATTTCTTTAGTTTAGACAATCAGTTGGATTGATTTAAAAGGGAGTTGGATTTCAAAACACGTTGGACGTGTAAAGGTACGTACAATCAGTTGGACTGATTTATTAAGGAGTTGGACTCCGAAAACACTTTACCTTCTGTGGCTAGGTGTTTTTTAAAAAAAATGTATTTAGTTAATTTCATTGTATTTCTGTTTCTGTAATTTCTTTGCGATTTTAATGCATTTTTTCCTGTTGTGTGAGCACTTTGAATTGCCTTTTGAATGAAATGTGCTCTACAAATAAACTTGCCTTGCCCTGCCTTGCCTTTCTCATGCAGTGCATGGCAGAGAGATGCAGGTTAAACAAATCATCAGATCCTGGTTCCGGAGAACGTTTCAGTGTTCACAACTGCTATCGGACCGTTGTGGTAAAGAGGGAGCTGAGCCGAAAGGCAAAGCTCTCTATTCACCGGTCGGTCTACGTTCCTACCCTCACCTATGGTCATGAGCTTTGGGTAGTGACCGAAAGAACAAGATCGCGGATACAAGCGATCGAAATGAGTTTCCTCCGCCGTGTGGCTGGACGGGGGGAGCTCGGAGTAGAGCCGCTGCTCCTCCACGTCAAGAGGAGCCAGCTGAGGTGGCTCGGGCATCTGTTCCGGATGCCTCCTGGGCGCCTCCCTCGGGAGGTGTTTCAGGCATGTCCCACCGGGAAGAGGCCCCGGGGAAGACCCAGGACACGCTGGAGAGACTATGTCTCTGGCCTGGGAACGCCTCGGGATCCCCCCGGAGGAGTTAGAGGAAGTGTCTGGGGAGAAGGAAGTCTGGGAGTTTTTTTTTGTGCCCGGCCCCGGATAAAGCGGCAGAAGATGGATGGATGGATGGACAACTGCCATCAGCAACCTGAGAGCTGCAACCTCAGAGCAGCAACCTCAGAGCAGCAAACTCAGAGCTGCAACCTCAGAGCAGCAAACTCAGAGCAGCAACCTCAGAGCAGCAAACTCAGAGCTGCAACCTCAGAGCAGCAAACTCAGAGCTGCAACCTCAGAGCAGCAAACTCAGAGCTGCAACCTGAAGCAGCAACCTCAGAGCAGCAAACTCAGCGCAGCAACCTGAAGCAGCAACCTCAGAGCAGCAACCTCAGGGCAGCAACCTCAGAGCTAGTCGTCTGTTTTTATTTTACCAAAATAACCTAATATTTATGGAAAAATTATGAAAGCAGCTATGCGTTGCACAGCACAGCACAGAAGAGTGCACAGACGAAGAAGAGGATGAGGATGTGATCTCTGATGTAATTGGACTCTGGTGGTGTACATATCATATCTATTATCTCATATCTCATATATTCAAAGCCATGGACCCGTTGCAGTTCGTATACCTGGCCCTGGCATCTGTTTATAAGAGTTCTTCTATTAAGAGTGTTTTTTAAACTTCCTATAAGTTACTGTCCTTTCCCCCTGTATCTACTGCGTTGTAACATTAAAGGCTATTTTATCTTATCTTATCTTTTTGTTGTTTGTGTTGAATCATTCAGTGCACCATTGTTGGTGAATCACCTGTGAATTATGTTTCTCGACAAATGCAATGAACCCTATTCTCATTCTGATTCTTTGATTCTATTCAGGGCCTTTTGTAATCCAAGTATTTCCATTTTAATATAGTAACTTCTAATTCTGATTCAAGTCCAGTTACCATCAATAACAACACTCCTCTTGAGTCTTGAGTGACAGCTGTAGGGGGAAGGTGGTGTCAGTGTGACAGGGGGGAGGGCTTATCTCAATGAGATGCAAATGAGCCCCGCCCCCTGTGACTCTGGGCTCTCTCAGGTGAGAAACTTTGGAAGCCGTTTTCTCAGTGAAAGGTTTTGAGAGTTGTATACATTCAAATGACCACAACTTACTCAAATATTATCAGATCTACATGAGTGAGACATCATTGGAAAGCTTTGAATTCACACTTTCAGAATCTGTGAATAACTCAAAATGTCTCCGGGTAGACATGTAACTGGATTTCATACGGCCGGTCACATATGTGCAACGTCATCACCTCTGAACCAGACTAAAGCCCAAACTATCACTATCAAAGCAACATGAAGCGTCAGACGTTATTTATCATTAAAAAGCATTTTACATACCAAAAAACACAACTTTAGAATATGATATTGAATATTTCTGTCAAACATTCTGTTGGCTAATAATAGTGTTGTTCTTGGGGTTTAATGTTCACAAGTTTACTCTGCTGTAATGACTGGAGGCACCACCAGATGGCACTTCATTGTCTTGCTTTAACAGTGTGTTGATGGTCTATCTTCATCTGTGGTACACTTTTGGCAGATAGTGGCAATACTTTCCTTCAGAGCAGGCTGTGCTTCTTCGGGAGAGCTCATTTAATCATCATCTCCAGTGTCTTCTTCTATATTGTGGTCTACTGAGGATGAAGCCTCAAGAAGAACACTGGGTGAATAAGGCTGAGAGGAAATTAGGCTCTGTTGGGGGTCACATTTGAAGCAGAGAAAAGAAGCCTCAACAATCTCCACCATGCCCAACCCCCAGCACCTTCACTGAACAGGAGAGCATCTTTGGGCACTGGCTGTTGTCGCTGTCCTTTTTCCGGTCTGGAAGTTATTTCTGGTTATACTTTAACAGTCAAATGTTTTTTTTTTAATCTGTTGCTGTGGTTTGCCCTGGATTTCCTGTCATGCATAACTATAAACATAAAGATAATGACACTTCAGAAGAAAGACATCAGCACGCATGTCTTCTAGAATTTCTTTAATTATTTTCGTCCTGTCATTCATGTGCACAGTGCAGGTGGAGTACTTAGTCAGGAACTGTAATCCAATTACATGTATTTTCATTATAACGCATTACTGTATTACGTTCCTTAAAATTGTAATTTAATTAATTTAATTATAGTAACATTACACACAACACTGTAAAATCAAAATTTCTTATCCTCGTATTTCTTCTTGTGTTACCTTGTTTCTGAAAAAAACATTTAACATATATATATATATATATATATATATATATATATATATATATATATATATATATATATATTAGTATATATATATATATATATAGTGGGGTAGTGCATGTGCCCACTAACCTTAACATTAACCCTAACCTTAGTAAAAGATTAGTTTGTTTGTCAATGATTCATAAAAAAAATTCTCAATGCTTTTTATCATTGTCCTGTTCTAACTTGAATCAACTAGATCTCTGTATTTGACAGAACTTCCACACGCAACTTGTGAAAGAGCGATGTACAGTGAGGAGCAGCTCAGCCAATCAGAACCAAGTGTCTGCATTAGCGCCACACGCAACTCATTGGACATCGCTGCAGTTTGCACCTGACAACGGAGGCAAGGCGGACCAGTGGAGCTACTCCGGATGTTTTGGAGGTCAGAGGTCAAAGAAACGCAATTGAGGTGCTTATAGTGCATGCTCTAGTGCCACCAAGACCAAAGTCTCAATCCTCTTCCATGTCTTCACTGGTCAGGATCAAACTCTAAACCTGGTTAGTGTTGGATTAGTTATTTGTATTTTATTAATACACATACTAATGCATTGTGCATATATATGCCTTTTTCTAAAGTGTGACCGGAATAGAATATTAAAACTTTAGTAAGATATACATTTTATATTTTTATTATGATGTGGCAGCATTACAACTTAAGGCTGCTGTACAAGCTGCATCACCAATGGTTCTAGTCAGGACAGTTACAGGTTGAAGGAGGGGACAAAACTGTTGAAAACCCAGGGTTGTGACCATCAAGTCCCAAAATATACTTTCCTCACAAAATGCTTCCCCAATTGCTGGTCCTAAAAGTCCGTTTTCATGGTTAAACATCAAGTTAGAATCATAGTTTAGTAGTAAAGCGCATGAGCACTTTCTCCGTCACGCGCACCAACATTTCGTTTACGCACGGCTCTCTAAACCTCCCCCTGTCAAAACAAACACTAGGACTTAAAGGGATGGATAGTGGAGCCGTGGGAGTGCACTTCTGCCCCAGTGGAGCGCACCCCTGCCCGAGTGGAGCGCACCTCCGAGTGGAGCGCACCTCCGAGTGGAGCGCACCCCTGCCCGAGTGGAGCGCACCTCCGAGTGGAGCGCACCCCGGCCCAAGTGAAGCGCACCCCGGCCCAAGTGGAGCGCACCTCCGAGTGGCGCGCACCTCTGGAGCGCTCGGACGGGGAGAGGGCGGGTCCAACTTGGCACCGGCGCGCGCGTCTACTACTTCTCATTTGCCATTCGGATCCTGACAAGAGCTCATTCAGTCTAAATCATCCTTCCCTTTTTTACCCCTGAGCGCAACGGGACACTTTTACCTCATGGGTTGACAGGTTTTGACGCGCGGAGCTCCGTTACTTCACCGTAGAACAACTCACGGCATGATCTTGTCCAACGCGAGCCTGCATTGCGCGCACTGCTTCGCCACGGCAACCACGGAGGAGCAGCGGCACTCATCCATCACCGTGCCCCCGTCTCCTTCCTCCCCTGCCTCCTCCTCGTCCCCCGCGTCGTCCCTCACGCCCGCGGGACACTTGGTCGTGGCGGTGTGCCTGGGCTGCATCGGCACGCTCGGTTTCCTCGCAAACTTCCTGGTGCTTACGCTGTTCTGCCGGTACCGGGCACTGCGCACGTCCATGAACCTCATGCTGGTGAGCATCTCCGCCAGCGACCTGCTCGTGTCCGTGCTCGGGACGCCGTTCAGCTTCGCGGCCAGCGTCAAGGGCCGGTGGCTCATTGGGCGAGCCGGGTGCGTGTGGTACGGCTTCATCAACGCGTGTCTGGGTGAGTAGCACCGACTTTTAAGAAATGTGTGAACAGAAACATGCTCAATTCCGGAATGGGGCAGTGGAAGTGGAATTTCTATGAAGAAACTGGGATTAGCCTCAGAATATCACAAAATATGGAAAATCAAGATTATTTTGTCCAATAAAGATAATAAATGTGAACGATTAAACACATTACTATTAAACACTATTGTATTTTACATTGTTTGTTTGATTAATACGAGATTATGACAGACATTTGGCATTTCTGATGAAGGCAAAATCCTGATTTGGGCTTTTACTGGACAAATACTGAAATAAATGCTGAGCCCACAATTGTTTTTCATTTTATCTGCAGATATCCTACATTACTTTACCACAAATTATACTTTTGTGAAACTCAAATACAATATTGAATATTTTCCGTCTTTTGTTATAGACTTGTATTTTTTATTTTTCTTACAAAGACTAAATGATTTGTATTTAGAATTGATGTTGGTTAGTCAGTCACAAGATATATTATGGTCTTCTTCCTTTTACCTCAAACATTCTGATGACTGAATATTTTAAAGGGTCTGTATGCTGGGGATTTGTGCAGGACTGTGTGATCAGTCAGTACAAATCAAACTAGAATAATCAGATAATCCAATTATTATATCTGATTTTTAGTGTTTCGTTACATGCAGAAGAGAAATCCGATTATCCAACGTGTCAGCTACAGTAATTATTGTATTTTAGAATAACTGTTGTATTTGGAAGAGAAACAACTCTTTAATTCTGTAACATCGTCTGTGCCACATGGATTTTCCCTCATTATCCTCTTCAAAATCTGTATGTATGTAAGAATGTATGTGTGTATGTATATATAGCTTATTGTTTGTTTGTTTGTTTGTTTTTGTTTGTTTGTTTGAGCATCTCATTTAAATTTAGTCATTTAAATAATCTTAAAAGTTCCAGAATCAAGATTTTGTTATGCATGTAAACAAGTAACTTAATCTACCAAAAATACATATTCAGAACACTATAGTAATAGTGTTCTGGCAGATACTTGTTCATTTGGTGGAAAACTGAAAAAAGTGTCTTAGTGAACTATTTATAATGCATTAACAAGCACTTGTTATTTATATACAGCACTTACAAGGCATTTATAAGCATTTAGGAAACTATTTTCATAAGCATCATACTTATTTTGTACATGGTTTATTAACACAGACATATTTTTTATGCCTTAGTAACAATTTTACAAGCTTTTTACAAATATCTAATAAGCGCTTATAAACAAATAACTACTGCTTATTAACACCTTATAAGTACTTTTACTGAAACCTTATTTTAAAGCATTGCCAAATACTTTTTTTTTTTTTAAATCAAAGGAAAACATCAGTATTTGATCAAACTATTTGGGCTTGAAACTGTACAGATTTAGTGAGAGAAATAGAAATCAGTGATAAACAAACTGAAACAAAGAAATGGAAGTGCTTTTGTGTGTTGTGAATGTGTCTAAAATGATAAAATATGGTGGTTTACATCTACACAAGATGCAAATTGTGCTTTGGTTTCTGTTCAGGCCACTGCAAAACTATTGTTTTTTGAGTGCAAGAAAGTGGAATTGAATTCAATTTGGTAAATGTACAATCTCCAAAACAACGCAGCCAAATCAAACACCACCTAAATTTGTTTAAGGTAAAGTCAAAGTCAAGATAAACTGATCAGTGACATCACACGCACAAACAGTTCAACCTTCTGTGCTGATCATGAGCGTCATGGAGTTTTAAATGAGACGTAACACATACATTTTATAGAAATGCACTAGAGTAGATAGTAATGAAATTTCCCCATGTGGGACAATAAAGGAATATCTTATCTAATAAGTACACAACTAAAATATGACTCAAGTAAAGTACAGATCCTCAAATCTGTACAAGTACAGTACAAGTCAATTTGCTTCGTTAAGGTCTTCTCAACTCCAGGCCTGCGTCCCAGATCAGGTCCTCCAAACGATCTGATCCGGTCCACGGTCCATCTTCCAAATATGTACTTTAATATTTCCTGTTTTTTATTGGTTTAGCCCTTGTTTAAATCTGCTTTAATTTAATTTATTCTTGGTGAATTGTTTAATTAAATAATTTCCACACAAATGTAATATAGCAGGTGTTAATATATTCTCCTTAGTGAAACAGATCTAGTGTTGGGGAGATGTAGTGCGACACCAAACTGTGAAAAGCGGCGGCGCGCTACAGAAGCCACGGCCCTCAGGAACATGGGGTCAAATAGGCCGGACTTAGGTTCTGACCACCACTGGGTATGATCCAGTTTGAAGCTCATGAGGCAATGTCCAAGCAAGAAAAAAAGAGTGAAACAATCGTACATCAAATAAATGTAGAGTTGATTTGTTGTTAGAAGACGTGAAATGAAGCGTTGGATTGTTTTGTGAGAACTGGGTCAGCGGTGGTCCTTCAGTAAAGTCTGTGTTCAGTCTTTTTGCTTATCTTTTAAGGTCAGACACTGCAGATGAAAAGGAACAATCGGCCAATCTATTTTAAACTTCTTCTATAGTTTATGTATAAATGTAAACTATAGAATGTCTGCAAATACATTTTACAGTTGTAAAAAATGTAAAGTTACGTATTTAGATGGATTTATACGTATCCCTTACTCCAAACAATTATTCTCCCTTGATTACGACGTCATTTGATGTTTCAAGAGCAAATTTAGTCTTTAAAGCAGTTCAGGTTAAATTTAGCCTTGCAACTGATGATTATTTTTATAGTCGACTGTCATTTTTTCCACTAATCAACAGGCCGAACGATTATTTCCATTTTGCACTGGGATTTCTACATATATTATTAACCACATGAAGGTTCAAATATGATATGGAGACTGAAGCTTTCTAGAGAGAGAATATTTATTGATGCAAAATATCAGAGAATATTTGAGACATTCCCCTGTTTTCACTGATACATATTAGATTGATAATAGCACAGATGTATTGTCCTCCCTAAACCTTACCAATCCATCAATTCTTTTTTGAGGGGGAATGAATTCAGCCATTTAATCAAAATATAACTACTTCTACTACTACAATGCAAAAACGTCTTTGAAATTATTCCATTCTGACGAAAAGAGATAGCTCCCTTTTGAAAAATGTTGAAAAAAATACATATATTTTTGTTGCCATCTTATACAGACTATTAATGGAAAATAATGTGCGTTTTGATTGCTGTGAAATACATTTGGTTTTAAAAACATTTGTGCACAAAGTTTAAACTGCAATCACTATTTCAATAACTTTGATCTATTTATAATTATGATAACTTTTTGTTTGTATGTACTTTTCAGAACATTTTCACTTATTTCAAGCCATATTTGTTAAGACTGTTTTACTTACCTCATGTTCAAATACATTTTCTTGTTCCGCTGAAGTATTAATATGAGTGGTTTATCTGTAAAAAAAACACTCATATTAACATTTCAATTCAAGGCACGTCATTTAAGCCCGGCTGGATATTCAATTTGACGGCGTTATCTTTATGGCGAAGTCGTAAACAGTTTGTGAAGCTCATCATAAAAAGAAAAGGGCCTTTTATTCTTCACGGAGGCCGCCTCAGGCCACTCTGACCCTCAGTTTCTGCGGTTCTCAGTCTTTTACAGAGCGTTATTTATATTCCAGAGGATGAGGGGAGAAAACATGACTGTCACAGCAGAGTTAATAATCCCATCATTTAACACTTAAACAAAAACAACTGAAAACAAAAACTTAAACATTTATGAAACAAGTTTTTTGCTTTGTTTTGCCTGATGTCAGAACCTAAATATCCATAAATCTCTAGCACAACAGTGTCATTCGTCCTCAGAGCACAGGGATTTTCAGAGAAGAGTTGTTGTTGTTGTTGTTATTATTGTTTTTTAAGTTCATTTTTATGAATGAATGACTGAATTCTCTCCTTCTCCGGCGACATCATGTAATTTCCATTTAAAACAGCTTTGGTGCTTTTGGTTTGCCCGTAAACATTATTTTATCCATAACACTAAACTAATTATAATGTTTTGGTGATATTTGGCAGGAGAACAAGTGCAAATAAATATAAAACATGTCAATTTGTCTGTTATTGTTTTGATCGGCTTCCTGTGTGATCTTTTATTCTGATGTAGAAACTAAATAAACCATCTAATAAGGGGATTAAATGATTATTAGGCCCGAGCGCCACAAGCTGGCGAGAGGCCTATTAATCTCGTAAGGCCGTGCGAAGCACGGCTGCGAAAGTGCGCACGAAATCGAGCGCGAAGCGCTCGCCCACTTCCAAACACTCACTAACGCACTCCTTTACTCATGCACGCCCCGTGCATACTAATTAGTAGTAGGAAAATGGAACATTACCGTTGTAAACGGGCGAAGCCCGTGCAAAAGTGCGCACTAAACGAGCACTTTACATCATCCCCATATAAAGCACTCATTTGCGCTAAGTAGCTCACGAATACGTTCCCCATCTCTTGCATGTTCCGTGCATATAAACATGTAATGCAAAAATTGAACATTATTACTGTTTAGAGGGCCAAAAACACAAAGTGGGCGGAGCCCACTCAAAATTAACGAAAGTACCCGTCAGTGACCAGGGACCCACACCATGAGGTAGGAAAGCGCGAGCGCTTTCCGAAAATGTATAGTTTATGATATTTGAAAAATGGGAAACATTGTTTTCGCATCGGAATATTATTAGGCCCGAGCCCCAGCAGGGCGGAGGGCCTATTGCTCCCGCAACGCTGCCTTCGGCAGCGTTGCAACTGTCTGACCAAACATGCGGGCGCAGCCCGCATGTTTGGTGCCCCGTCGCCCCTGGCAAGTACAGTGAACTAGCCCATGCCGAAGGCATGGATCATGCATACTTACTCCTGCTATGACAGAAATAGTCAACAATTTGTGAATGGGCGTAGCCCATTCACTAATTGTTGACAACAGCAGCGCGAAGCGCTGCATTCCTCCAAAAACCCTCCTGGCATCGTCCCGTACGCGAGAATCTATGCCGCAGGCATGGGCCATGCTTGTATCTGCTCAAATCAATGGAAGTCTATGGGGAGTGGGCGGGGCATCCCGACGGAATAGGGAGTGACGAGCGCATAAGCGCTCGTAATGATGATTCCACCCCATGGCGGCATCGGGAAGGCTTAGAGCTTTCAAACGATGTATAATTTGTTGTTATAGTGGAAACGGCTATATTGTTTTTGCTAAAAATATTATTATTTTTATTAGGCCCGAGCGCCACAAGCTGGCGAGAGGCCTATTAATCTTGTAAGGCCGTGCGAAGCACGGCTGCGAAAGTGCGCACGCGGTGCGCACGAAATCGAGCGCGAAGCGCTCGCCCACTTCCAAACACTCACTAACGCACTCCTTCACTCATGCACGCCCCGTGCATACTAATTAGTAGTAGGAAAATGGAACATTACCGTTGTAAACGCGCCGAAGCCCGTGCAAAAGTGCGCACTAAACGAGCACTTTACATTGAGATGACGACCGCGAGTGGGCGGGGCATCCCGACGGAATAGGGAGTGACGAGCGCGTAAGCGCTCGTAATGATGATTCCACCCCATGGCGGCATCGGGAAGGCTTAGAGCTTTCAAACGATGTATAATTTGTTGTTATAGTGGAAACGGCTATATTGTTTTTGCTAAAAATATTATTATTATTTTTAGGCCCGAGCCCCAGCAGGGCGGAGGGCCTATTGCTCCCGCAATGCTGCCGAAGGCAGCATTGCAACTGTCTGACCAAACATGCGGGCGCAGCCCGCATGTTTGGTACCCCGTCGCCCCTGGCAAGTACAGTGAACTAGCCCATGCCGAAGGCATGGATCATGCATACTTACTCCTGCTATGACAGAAATAGTCAACAATTAGTGAATGGGCTACGCCCATTCACTAATTGTTGACAACAGCAGCGCGAAGCGCTGCATTCCTCCAAAAACCCTCCTGGCATCGTCCCGTACGCGAGAATCCATGCCGCAGGCATGGGCCATGCTTGTATCTGCTCAAATCAATGGAAGTCTATGGGGAGAGGGCGGGGCATCCCGACGGAATAGGGACTGACAAGCGCGTAAGCGCTCGTAATGATGATTCCACCCCATGGCGGCATCGGGAAGGCTTAGAGCTTTCAAACGATGTATAATTTGTTGTTATAGTGAAAACGGCTATATTGTTTTTGCTAAAAATATTATTATTATTATTAGGCCCGAGCCCCAGCAGGGCGGAGGGCCTATTGCTCCCGCAACGCTGCCGAAGGCAGCGTTGCAACTGGGCACCAAACATGCGCAGCCCGCATGTTTGGTGCCCCGTCGCCCCTGGCAAGTACAGTGAACTAGCCCATGCCGAAGGCATGGATCATGCATACTTACTCCTGCTATGACAGAAATAGTCAACAATTTGTGAATGGGCGTAGCCCATTCACAAATTGTTGACAACAGCAGCGCGAAGCGCTGCATTCCTCCAAAAACCCTCCTGGCATCGTCCTGTACGCGAGAATCCATGCCGCAGGCATGGGCCATGCTTGTATCTGCTCAAATCAATGGAAGTCTATGGGGAGTGGGCGGGGCATCCCGACGGAATGGGGAGTGACGAGCGCGTAAGCGCTCGTAATGATGATTCCACCCCATGGCGGCATGGGGAAGGCTCAGAGCTTTCAAACGATGTATAATTTGTTGTTATAGTGGAAACGGCTATATTGTTTTTGCTAAAAATATTATTATTTTTATTTTTCTTGTTCTTCTGCTTTTTGAGCTCTAATTTGACCCCCTGAACATGCTCAAAAACTCACCAAACTTTGCCCAAAATTCAGAATCGGCGAAAAATTTGATTTTTTCTGGGCCATTTTTTTTTTCGTTAAAAAATGGCGCGACAGCGCCACCGACAAAAGTCAAAATACATTGCGCCTATGGGAGACGCCCCGAGGTCAACTTTGTCGTAAAGCTACGAAATTCGGGACACGCATTCCTCTCGTGAGGACAAAAAAAAAATATTATTGTGGCCACGCCCCCAGACTTACCCTATGGCCGCCATCTTCCTTTGAAAATGAAAACAAGCTGAGTTAGCCATTTTGTTTACGTCAAACTTTGACGAACTCCTCCTAGGGCGTTTTGCCCACCGACTTCAAAATCGGCGTACGTCCTCTGGACAAGTGGGACATCTAAAGTTATCCAATTTTTTGAGATACCTTTTACGGTCTGTGTGCGGCGCAGCCGCAAAGTTGGACAACTTATTTTGGAATATTGCAGATCTAAAAATTGTTCCCATTTGATCAAAACCAGTCCGATTAGGACCAAATTTGAATCAGTTGTTAAACTTTCTAGTTTGGACCAGTTTAGGCTGACAAAATTGAAATGGGCGCGATAGCGCCCCCTACAGAGTGACCTTTAAATTAACATTGAAGGTCAAAAATTAGTTTTACCAAAATTGTCTAAACTTTACCCAAAATTCTACTTTGCCGTCCCAATCACAAAAGCCAATCACAAAAATGCCTAATTTTTTACGGCGTAGTCGTAGCGATGACAGAAACCTCCCATGTTATCCCTATGGGAAAACCACAAAATCTCTCAAATTACCACATTTTTATGTTTTACACTTTAACGAAGTCCTCCTAGTGCGTTTTGCCCACCAACCTCAAAATTGGTGTACGTCCTCTAGACAAGTGGGGCATCTAAAGTTATCCAAATTTTAAGGATAACTTTTACGGTCTTTGTGCGACGGAGCCGCAAACGTTTCCCAGAATTCTGACTATTTGGCCTTCAGAGTGGTCTATAAACAATAGAGTTTTTCCAAATGACATGATATTTTGAACAAAATTCTAATTTGCCATCCTGATCATAAAAGTATGAGAGCCAAAGTCATATTTTGTACGGCGTAACCGTAGCGTTGACAGAAACATCCCATGTTATCCTTATGGGAAAATCGTAGAATCGCTCAAATCACCACATTTTTACGCTTCACACTTTAATGAACTCCTCCTAGGGCGATTGTCCGATCAAGTTCATATTTGGAGAATATCATCTACACAAGCGGGGCATCAAAACTTATCCATATTTTGATTCTAAGTGCTACGGTCTCTGTGTGGCGGACCCGCAAATATATGTCAGAAATGGGAAAACAGCGAAATCTCTAAAATGACCACATTTTTACGCTTCACACTTTAACGAACTCCTCCTAGGGCGATTGCCCGATCAAGCTCATATTTGGGGAAAATCATCTACACAAACGGGGCATCAAAAGTTAGTCATATTTTGATTTTAAGTGGTACGGTCTCTGTGCCGTGGAGCTGCAAATATACTGTCACAAATGGGAAAAACGCCAAATCCTTGAAATGTTCACATTTACGCTTCACACTTTAACAAACTCCTCCGTGGGCAATAGCTCGATCAAGCTTTACTTTGGGAAATATCATCTACACAAGCGCGGCATCAAAAGTTATCCATATTTTTATTCCAAGTGCTAAGGTCTCTGTGCGGCGGCGCAGCAAATTTGACTGACACTTGTGTTGATTTGCACTGGATTGGCCATGTCCAATGTGTCCCCGTCTGTCAAGTTCTTTTTTAATTCAACACACAATAAGGGCGCCATCTTTATCAAGTCAAAAGCGCAGAGTCGGAAGGCCGGCGGCCCGCGAGGGCCGTTGGATGCCGCTTGCGGCTTTAATTTTTCTTGTTCTTCTGCTTTTTGAGCTCTAATTTTACCACCTGAACATGCTCAAAAACTCACCAAACTTTACCCAAAATTCAAAATCGGCGAAAAATTTTGTTTTTTCTGGGCCATTTTTTTTTTCGTTAAAAAATGGCGTGACAACGCCACCGACAAAAGTCAAAATACATTGCGCCTATGGGAGACGCCCCGAGGTCAACTTTGTCGTAGAGCTACGAAATTCGGAACACGCATTCCTCTTGTGAGGACAAAAAACAAATATTATTGTGGCCACGCCCCCAGAATTACCCTATGCCCGCCATCTTCCTTTGAAAATGAAAACACGCTGTGTTAGCAATTTTGTTCACGTCAAACTTTGACGAACTCCTCCTAGGGCGTTTTGCCCACCGACTTCAAAATCGGCGGACATCCTCTGGACAAGTGGGGCATCTAAAGTTATCCAATTTTTTGAGATACCTTTTACGGTCTGTGTGCGGCGCAGCCGCAAAGTTGGACAACTTATTTTGGGATATTGCAGATCTAAAAATTGTTCCCATTTGATCAAAACAAGTCCGATTAGGACCAAATTTGAATCAGTTGTTCAACTTTCTAGTTTGGACCAGTTTATGATGACAAAATTGAAATGGGCGCGATAGCGCCCCCTACAGAGTGACCTTTAAATTAACATTGAAGGTCAAAAATTAGTTTTACCAAAATTTTCTAAACTTTACCCAAAATTCTATTTTGGCGTCACAATCAAAAAAGCCAATCAGACAAATGCCTTAATTTTTACGGCGTAGTCGTAGCGATGACATAAACCTCCCATGTTATCCCTATGGGAAAACCGCTAAATCTCTCGAATATCCACATTTTTATGTCTTACACTTTAACGAAGTCCTCCTTGTGCGTTTTGCCCACCGACCTCAAAATCGGTGTACGTCCTCTAGACAAGTGGGGCATCTAAAGTTATCCAAATTTTAAGGATAACTTTTACGGTCTCTGTGCGACGGAGCCGCAAACGTTTCCCAGAATTCTGACTATTTGGCCTTCAGAGTGGCCTATAAACAATAGAGTTTTTCCAAATGACATGATATTTTGAACAAAATTCTAATTTGCCATCCTGATCATAAAAGTATGAGGGCCAAAGTCATATTTTGTACGGCGTAACCGTAGCGATGACAGAAACATCCCATGTTATCCTTATGGGAAAATTGTAGAATCGCTTAAATCACCACATTTTTACGCTTCACACTTTAACAAACTCCTCCTAGGGCGATTGTCCGATCAAACTCATATTTGGAGAATATCATCTACACAAGCGGGCCATCAAAACTTATCCTTATTTTGATTCTAAGTGCTACGGTCTCTGTGTGGCGGACCCGCAAATATATGTCAGAAATGGGAAAACAGCAAAATCTCTGAAATGTTCACATTTACGCTTCACACTTTAACAAACTCCTCCTAGGGCGATTGTCCGATCAAACTCATATTTGGAGAAAATCATCTACACAAGCGGGGCATCAAAACTTGTCCATATTTTGATTCTAAGTGCTACGGTCTCTGTGTGGCGGACCCGCAAATTTATGTCAGAAATGGGAAAACAGCGAAATCTCTAAAATGACCACATTTTTACTCCTCCTAGGGCAATAGCTCGATCAAGCTCATATTTGGGGAGAATCATCTACACAAGCGGGGCATCAAAAGTTAGTCATATTTTGATTTTAAGTGGTACGGTCTTTGTGCCGTGGAGCTGCAAATATACTGTCACAAATGGGAAAACCGCCAAATCCTTGAAATGTTCACATTTACGCTTCACACTTTAACAAACTCCTCCCTGGGCAATAGCTCGATCAAGCTTTACTTTGGGAAATATCATCTACACAAGCGGGGCAGCAAAAGTTATCCATATTTTTATTCCAAGTGCTACGGTCTCTGTGCGGCGGCGCAGCAAATTTGACTGACACTTGTGTTGATTTGCACTGGATTGGCCATGTCCAATGTGTCGCCGTCTGTCAAGTTCTTTTTTAATTCAACACAATAAGGGCGCCATCTTTATCAAGTCGAAAGCGCAGAGTCGGAAGGCCGGCGGCCTGCGAGGGCCGTTGGATGCCGCTTGCGGCTTTAATTATTATTATTTTTCTTGTTCTTCTTCAGCGCTTTGAGCTCTAATTTGACCCCCTGAACATGCTCAAAAACTCACCAAACTTTGCCCAAAATTCAGAATCGGCGAAAAATTTTATTTTTTCTGGGCCATTTTTTTTTTCGTTAAAAAATGGCGCGACAGCGCCACCGACAAAAGTCAAAATACATTGCGCCTATGGGAGACGCCCCGAGGTCAACTTTGGCGTAAAGCTACGAAATTCGGGACACGCATTCCTCTCGTGAGGACAAACAAAAAAAATCATTGTGGCCACGCCCCCAGACTTACCCTATGGCCGCCATCTTCCTTTGAAAATGAAAACACGCTGTGTTAGCCATTTTGTTCACGTCAAACTTTGACGAACTCCTCCTAGGGCGTTTTGCCCACCGACTTCAAAATCGGCGTACGTCCTCTGGACAAGTGGGGCATCTAAAGTTATTCAATTTTTTGAGATACCTTTTACGGTCTGTGTGCGGCGCAGCCGCAAAGTTGGACAACTTATTTTGGAATATTGCAGGTCTAAAAATTGCTCCCATTTGATCAAAACCAGTCCGATTAGGACCAAATTTGAATCATTTGTTAAACTTTCTAGTTTGGACCAGTTTAGGCTGACAAAATTGAAATGGCAGTGATAGCGCCCCCTACAGAGTGACCTTTAAATTAACATTGAAGGTCAAAAATTAGTTTTACCAAAATTGTCTAAACTTTACCCAAAATTCTATTTTGCCGTCCCGATCACAAAAGCCAATCACAAAAATGCCTAAATTTTTACGCCGTAGTCGTAGCGATGACAGAAACCTCCCATGTTATCCCTATGGGAAAACCACCAAATCTCTCAAATTACCACATTTTTATGTTTTACACTTTAACGAAGTCCTCCTAGTGCGTTTTGCCCACCAACCTCAAAATCGGTGTACGTCCTCTAGACAAGTGGTGTATCTAAAGTTATCCAAATTTTAAGGATAACTTTTACGGTCTTTGTGCGACGGAGCCGCAAACGTTTCCCAGAATTCTGACTATTTGGCCTTCAGAGTGGCCTATAAACAATAGAGTTTTTCCAAATGACATGATATTTTGAACAAAATTCTAATTTGCCATCCTGATCATAAAAGTATGAGAGCCAAAGTCATATTTTGTACGGCGTAACCGTAGCGTTGACAGAAACATCCCATGTTATCCTTATGGGAAAATCGTAGAATCGCTCAAATCACCACATTTTTCCGCTTCACACTTTAACAAACTCCTCCTAGGGCGATTGTCCGATCAAGTTCATATTTGGAGAATATCATCTACACAAGCGGGGCATCAAAACTTACCCATATTTAGATTCTAAGTGCTACGGTCTCTGTGTGGCGGACCCGCAAATATATGTCAGAAATGGGAAAACAGCGAAATCTCTTAAATCACCACATTTTTACGCTTCACACTTTAACGAACTCCTCCTAGGCCGATTGCCCGATCAAGCTCATATTTGGGGAAAATCATCTACACAAACGGGGCATCAAAAGCTATCCATATTTTGATTTTAAGTGGTACGGTCTCTGTGCCGTGGAGCTGCAAATATACTGTCACAAATGGGAAAAACGCCAAATCCTTGAAATGTTCACATTTACGCTTCACACTTTAACAAACTCCTCCGTGGGCAATAGCTCGATCAAGCTTTACTTTGGGAAAAATCATCTACACAAGCGGGGCATCAAAAGTTATCCATATTTTTATTCCAAGTGCTACGGTCTCTGTGCGGCGGCGCAGCAAATTTGACTGACACTTGTGTTCATTTGCACTGGATTGGCCATGTCCAATGTGTCGCCGTCTGTCAAGTTATTTTTTTATTCAACACACAATAAGGGCGCCATCTTTATCAAGTCAAAAGCGCAGAGTCGGAAGGCCGGCGGCCCGCGAGGGCCGTTGGATGTCGCTTGCGGCTTTAATATTCTTTCTTCTTCTTCTTCTTCTCGGGACCAACCCCCCTATTTTTCACCCAGTGAACATTGACGAAAAGTCACAAAAATGTTCACACCTCTAAAAATCGTGCCTCTCTACATTCTGGCTATTTCTCTTTTCTAAAATAAAAAAAATTGGCGCGTCAGCGCCCCCAAATGTACCAAAAATGCATTGAGAGATGGGAAATGACCCAAAAAAAATATGATCGTAGAATCATGAAATTTGGCGCAGAGGTAGATGGTGACAAGAGAAGTAAAAAATATTATTACGGCAACGCCGTCCGCCCAACCAAATGTCGGCCATATTGCTTCAAAAATGGCTAAACATGACTTCGGAGTTTTTCCAAACGTCGTACTTTTACGAACTCCTCCCAGGGCGTTGGCCCTAAAAAGCTGAAATTTGGTGAAAATGCTACTGAGGAGTGGGACATCAAAAGTTATCCAAATTACATTGATACCTCTCACGGTCTCTGTGCGGCGAAGCCGCAAACTGTAGCTAGAATTTCAGAAATCTCCCATATTTAAAATTTCTGCCGTTTGCGCAGATAAAGTCCGAATTGCGTCAAATTAGAATCAGTTGTTAAACTCTTTGCCCTAAACCTACTTGAAGTGAAATAAATTCATTTGGCGCCACAGCGCCCCCTACAGATTTTATATGGAGGTTAAATGTTTAGTTATGTTTAGCGTAATAAAAGGACAATTGGGGCGCGTAAGCGCCCCCTCCTCTTGCGGCGTGGCGGCGGTGTGGCGGCGGCGTGGCGAGGGCCGATCACTGCCGCTTGCGGCTATATTTGTTATTATTTTTTTAATCATGTAGAAATAATTAAAAGTACTGTTCACTCGTCGAAACTTTCCCAGAGTATTTTGTGTCCCGACCCTTCATTCACAAAGGTTTCTGTAATCCAAGTCCTCTCGTCTTGATCACAAATAATGACTCTATTTAGTTTTGAAGTCTGTAAACTATCACCAGTCTATTCCCGAGTATTTCTGCTGTCCATTATGCTCACTACCAACACAAAGCTCCATCAGCATATCAGTCATGTTGCCTAATGCCTTCCTTTATTTATTTATTCCATTGTCCGTTCCCTCTTTTGACAGCAGAGACCCCTGCGACGCCTCAGTGGAATGAGGTGTAGCTTTTTAAGTGCCAACATTATGTCAGTTTAAAGTTTTAAAGGGGACATATTACGCAAAATCAACTTTAATGGGCTATCAATCTTGTTACAACTGTATTTACTTTAAACAAAGTTGTACTTTGATTGATTCCTTCATGGTTGTGTAATCCTGTATTGTTCTGCAACTGAGGCTTGAGTGCGCAGGGAAAAAAAAAATCTGTTTTTGGAAAAAGGAAGACTCTGATTGATACATGGGGATCTAAAAAGTCACAGAGACACTTTTTAAAAATAAAAACATGTAAATGACAATGTGCTGCTTGTTACGGGGAAATGTCACTATGAAGAGGCGGGGCTTAGCAGTTCTGTAGTTTTGAACAGGAAGTCAATGAACCTTTTTCTATTACTAAACTATTTTTATACAGTCCAGGGGTGTCCAAACTGTGGCCCGGGGGCCAAATGCAGCCCGTAGAACCATTTGTGTTGTCCCTCTGGCTTCCTACTAAGTTGGCCCAAACAACAAAAAGTAGTACTTTTTAGTTTAAAATTGGAAAAATTCAAACATGTTTAAGCTATAGCAACCTAATATTAATGTTCTAAGTCTTATTAAATGTGTGGAGGAGCATCGAAACTATGGAATTGGTAAAATTTCAAATGGTTCACATCGTCGGATTGTTTCTGGCCCTTTGCTCCGTATAAGTTTCAAAATGCGGCCCTTGGTGAAAAAGGTTCGGGCACTCGTCCAATACTCCTTGAGCAAAACATGATATCTCCTTTAAAGTACTTTTTTACCATTAGAAGTTTGTGACACTGCGTTGGCAGCGTTCTGATCTGGTGCAGCCTTTTGTCTATTTGAGCACTCATAACCATCATTTGAACTCTAAATATTCTTTCCATCCCTCCATGTGTTTCTTTTATCCTCATCCTTCTCTCTTGCTGAAAGTGTGTCCTATTTCAGTCAAATTTAGTATTCTATTGACTCTGGCTCTATACTCTGCTGGCATGTGCCCATGTGATCCTAACCACCTGCAGCTGTGAGCCAAGCAAAGCCCCACAACACAACCCTGTCCAAATACTGCAGGACTTTATCTGTTTTATCTATCTAACCTATTTTATCCAATTGACTGCACTTTCTTCAGCTTTTCAAAGTTTTATAAAGTTTGATCCACATCAAAAACATCTTTAGCTTTGTGTTTTGTTTCACTCATCCATTTCTCTGATCTTGCATATTTAGTCTGTGTCTGGAGCTCAGAACGCCTCCCTGTGGCTGCTGTGCGCCAGCACATCCTCATTCAAAACTCTTTTGTGTTTTTAAAGTCGCTCTACCTTTATTAACTTACAATACAGTACAAACTAGACCATGTTAGAAGTAATCTATGTTAAGAAAGTGCACCAGAATGTAAAAAAAACCCAAAACCTTTATATCTGGCTGTTTATGTTAAATGATTAACTTTTACTTTATTATTCAGAAAGTTTGATTTCATGAAGCTTGTCACAGATTAGAGGAATTGTGATCTATGAATGAGAGAAAAAAATTTGACTGTTGTTCGGTCTTGGTGTCAATAATTGTGAATAATTGTTAAATAGTGATGTTTCTTCTGACAATAATAATACCTTTTATTACAATTAAAATGTAATAGAAGGTATTTTAATACTATATAAATTAGGTTTCATAAAAAAATACTAATATTAAAACACTTAAGTCTAAATCAGGGTCTCAAACCTATAGCTACTCATCATGTGCACCAACATTTTCCCTTTGCTGGCTCCGCCCTCTGAAGCGAGCGCCCCAGACCCACCTGCTGTGCCTCTGCCTGTAATCAGTTGAATGTTGAACCATGTCCTAGAGATTAGTTTGTATTATGTATTGAGATAATTCAGATAATAGAAATTACAGTTTATTTCGGCCAAAATTAGCTATAATTAATTTCAGAGCTTGAATAACTCATTAGCGGTTGTTTTGTCCCAGTGAAAGAAGCTCACAGAGGCAAAATGTTGGCGATAGACTTTGAAGGAACATTTGAGAAGAGTGAAGAAGGCTATATGAAATAATAAAACATAGAAAAAGCATCTCCTGATCACGTTGCATTATTGACGTCTTTGAAATTCTAGTGGGACTCAAAAATGTTTTAACTTTCTACCTGTCAAAAAGGTTAAATGAGTAGAAATATTACTCTATTCACCTTCTTCAGGGCTCTCTATTCACCTTCTTCATGGCTCTCTTTTCACCTTCTTCATGGCTCTCTATTCACCTTCTTCAGGGCTCTCTTTTCACCTTCTTCATGGCTCTCTTTTCACCTTCTTCATGGCTTTCTATTCACCTTCTTCAGGGCTCTCTTTTCACCTTCTTCATGGCTCTCTATTCACCTTCTTCATGGCTCTCTTTTCACCTTCTTCATGGCTCTCTATTCACCTTCTTCAGGGCTCTCTTTTCACCTTCTTCATGGCTCTCTATTCACCTTCTTCATGGCTCTCTATTCTCCTTCTTCATGGCTCTCTATTCACCTTCTTCAGGGCTCTCTTTTCACCTTCTTCATGGCTCTCTTTTCACCTTCTTCATGGCTCTCTTTTCACCTTCTTCATGGCTCTCTATTCACCTTCTTCATGGCTCTCTATTCACCTTCTTCATGGCTCTCTTTTCACCTTCTTCATGGCTCTCTATTCACCTTCGTCATGGCTCTCTATTCACCTTCTTCATGGCTCTCCATTCTCCTTCTTCATGGCTCTCTATTCTCCTTCTTCATGGCTCTCTATTCTCCTTCTTCAGGGCTCTCTATTCACCTTCTTCAGGGCTCTCTATTCACCTTCTTCAGGGCTCTCTTTTCTCCTTCTTCATGGCTCTCTTTTCACCTTCTTCATGGCTCTCTATTCACCTTCTTCATGGCTCTCTATTCTCCTTCTTCATGGCTCTCTATTCTCCTTCTTCATGGCTCTCTATTCACCTTCTTCAGGGCTCTCTTTTCTCCTTCTTCATGGCTCTCTTTTCACCTTCTTCATGGCTCTCTATTCACCTTCTTCATGGCTCTCTATTCTCCTTCTTCATGGCTCTCTATTCTCCTTCTTCATGGCTCTCTATTCACCTTCTTCAGGGCTCTCTTTTCTCCTTCTTCATGGCTCTCTTTTCACCTTCTTCATGGCTCTCTATTCACCTTCTTCATGGCTCTCTATTCTCCTTCTTCATGGCTCTCTATTCTCCTTCTTCATGGCTCTCTATTCACCTTCTTCAGGGCTCTCTTTTCACCTTCTTCAGGGCTCTCTTTTCACCTTCTTCATGGCTCTCTTTTCACCTTCTTCATGGCTCTCTATTCACCTTCTTCATGGCTCTCTTTTCACCTTCTTCAGGGCTCTCTATTCACCTTCTTCAGGGCTCTCTATTCACCTTCTTCATGGCTCTCTTTTCACCTTCTTCATGGCTCTCTTTTCACCTTCTTCAGGGCTCTCTATTCTCCTTCTTCAGGGCTCTCTATTCACCTTCTTCATGGCTCTCTTTTCACCTTCTTCAGGGCTCTCTTTTCACCTTCTTCAGGGCTCTCTTTTCACCTTCTTCATGGCTCTCTTTTCACCTTCTTCATGGCTCTCTTTTCACCTTCTTCATGGCTCTCTATTCACCTTCTTCAGGGCTCTCTTTTCACCTTCTTCAGGGCTCTCTTTTCACCTTCTTCAGGGCTCTCTATTCACCTTCTTCATGGCTCTCTATTCACCTTCTTCAGGGCTCTCTTTTCACCTTCTTCATGGCTCTCTATTCACCTTCTTCATGGCTCTCTTTTCACCTTCTTCAGGGCTCTCTTTTCACCTTCTTCATGGCTCTCTATTCACCTTCTTCAGGGCTCTCTATTCTCCTTCTTCATGGCTCTCTATTCACCTTCTTCAGGGCTCTCTTTTCACCTTCTTCATGGCTCTCTTTTCACCTTCTTCATGGCTCTCTATTCACCTTCTTCAGGGCTCTCTTTTCACCTTCTTCATGGCTCTCTATTCACCTTCTTCATGGCTCTCTTTTCACCTTCTTCATGGCTCTCTTGTCACCTTCTTCATGGCTCTCTATTCACCTTCTTCAGGGCTCTCTTTTCACCTTCTTCATGGCTCTCTATTCACCTTCTTCATGGCTCTCTTTTCACCTTCTTCATGGCTCTCTATTCACCTTCTTCAGGGCTCTCTTTTCACCTTCTTCATGGCTCTCTATTCTCCTTCTTCATGGCTCTCTATTCACCTTCTTCAGGGCTCTCTTTTCACCATCTTCATGGCTCTCTTTTCACCTTCTTCATGGCTCTCCATTCTCCTTCTTCATGGCTCTCTATTCACCTTCTTCATGGCTCTCCATTCTCCTTCTTCATGGCTCTCTTTTCTCCTTCTTCATGGCTCTCTTTTCACCTTCTTCATGGCTCTCTATTCTCCTTCTTCATGGCTCTCTATTCACCTTCTTCAGGGCTCTCTATTCTCCTTCTTCAGGGCTCTCTATTCACCTTCTTCAGGGCTCTCTTTTCACCTTCTTCATGGCTCTCTTTTCACCTTCTTCATGGCTCTCTATTCACCTTCTTCATGGCTCTCTATTCTCCTTCTTCATGGCTCTCTATTCTCCTTCTTCATGGCTCTCTATTCACCTTCTTCAGGGCTCTCTTTTCACCTTCTTCAGGGCTCTCTTTTCACCTTCTTCATGGCTCTCTTTTCACCTTCTTCATGGCTCTCTATTCACCTTCTTCATGGCTCTCTTTTCACCTTCTTCAGGGCTCTCTATTCACCTTCTTCAGGGCTCTCTATTCACCTTCTTCATGGCTCTCTTTTCACCTTCTTCATGGCTCTCTTTTCACCTTCTTCAGGGCTCTCTATTCTCCTTCTTCAGGGCTCTCTATTCACCTTCTTCATGGCTCTCTTTTCACCTTCTTCAGGGCTCTCTTTTCACCTTCTTCAGGGCTCTCTTTTCACCTTCTTCATGGCTCTCTTTTCACCTTCTTCATGGCTCTCTTTTCACCTTCTTCATGGCTCTCTATTCACCTTCTTCAGGGCTCTCTTTTCACCTTCTTCAGGGCTCTCTTTTCACCTTCTTCAGGGCTCTCTATTCACCTTCTTCATGGCTCTCTATTCACCTTCTTCAGGGCTCTCTTTTCACCTTCTTCAGGGCTCTCTTTTCACCTTCTTCATGGCTCTCTATTCACCTTCTTCATGGCTCTCTTTTCACCTTCTTCAGGGCTCTCTATTCACCTTCTTCAGGGCTCTCTATTCACCTTCTTCATGGCTCTCTTTTCACCTTCTTCAGGGCTCTCTATTCACCTTCTTCAGGGCTCTCTTTTCACCTTCTTCAGGGCTCTCTTTTCACCTTCTTCATGGCTCTCTTTTCACCTTCTTCAGGGCTCTCTATTCACCTTCTTCAGGGCTCTCTTTTCACCTTCTTCAGGGCTGTCTTTTCACCTTCTTCAGGGCTCTCTTTTCACCTTCTTCAGGGCTCTCTTTTCACCTTCTTCAGTGCTCTCTTTTCACCTTCTTCATGGCTCTCTTTTCACCTTCTTCATGGCTCTCTATTCACCTTCTTCATGGCTCTCTTTTCACCTTCTTCAGGGCTCTCTATTCACCTTCTTCAGGGCTCTCTATTCACCTTCTTCATGGCTCTCTATTCACCTTCTTCATGGCTCTCTATTCTCCTTCTTCAGGGCTCTCTATTCACCTTCTTCAGGGCTCTCTATTCACCTTCTTCAGGGCTCTCTATTCACCTTCTTCATGAATCTCTTTTCACCTTCTTCATGGCTCTCTATTCTCCTTCTTCAGGGCTCTCTATTCACCTTCTTCAGGGCTCTCTATTCACCTTCTTCAGGGCTCTCTATTCTCATTCTTCATGGCTCTCTATTCTCCTTCTTCATGGCTCTCTATTCTCCTTCTTCAGGGCTCTCTATTCACCTTCTTCAGGGCTCTCTATTCACCTTCTTCAGGGCTCTCTTTTCACCTTCTTCATGGCTCTCTATTCTCCTTCTTCATGGCTCTCTTTTGCACCTTCTTCAGGGCTCTCTTTTCACCTTCTTCAGGGCTCTCTTTTCACCTTCTTCAGGGCTCTCTATTCACCTTCTTCATGGCTCTCTATTCACCTTCTTCAGGGCTCTCTTTTCACCTTCTTCATGGCTCTCTATTCTCCTTCTTCAGGGCTCTCTATTCACCTTCTTCATGGCTCTCTATTCACCTTCTTCAGGGCTCTCTTTTCACCTTCTTCATGGCTCTCTATTCTCCTTCTTCATGGCTCTCTTTTCACCTTCTTCAGGGCTCTCTTTTCACCTTCTTCATGGCTCTTTTTTCACCTTCTTCATGGCTCTCTATTCACCTTCTTCAGGGCTCTCTTTTCACCTTCTTCAGGGCTCTCTTTTCACCTTCTTCAAGGCTCTCTATTCACCTTCTTCATGGCTCTCTATTCACCTTCTTCAGGGCTCTCTTTTCACCTTCTTCAGGGCTCTCTTTTCACCTTCTTCATGGCTCTCTATTCACCTTCTTCAGGGCTCTCTATTCACCTTCTTCAGGGCTCTCTATTCACCTTCTTCAGGGCTCTCTATTCACCTTCTTCAGGGCTCTCTTTTCACCTTCTTCATGGCTCTCTATTCACCGTCTTCAGGGCTCTCTATTCACCTTCTTCAGGGCTCTCTTTTCACCTTCTTCATGGCTCTCTATTCACCGTCTTCAGGGCTCTCTATTCACCTTCTTCATGGCTCTCTATTCACCTTCTTCAGGGCTCTATTTTCACCTTCTTCATGGCTCTCTATTCTCATTCTTCAAGGCTCTATATTCACCTTCTTCATGGCTCTCTATTCACCTTCTTCAGGGCTCTCTTTTCACCTTCTTCATGGCTCTCTATTCTCCTTCTTCATGGCTCTCTTTTCACCTTCTTCAGGGCTCTCTTTTCACCTTCTTCAGGGCTCTCTTTTCACTTTCTTCAGGGCTCTCTATTCTCCTTCTTCATGGCTCTCTATTCACCTTCTTCAGGGCTCTCTTTTCACTTTCTTCAGGGCTCTCTTTTCACCTTCTTCATGGCTCTATATTCACCTTCTTCATGGCTCTCTATTCTCCTTCTTCATGGCTCTCTATTCACCTTCTTCAGGGCTCTCTTTTCACTTTCTTCATGGCTCTCTATTCACCTTCTTCAGGGCTCTCTTTTCACTTTCTTCATGGCTCTCTTTTCACCTTCTTCATGGCTCTCTATTCACCTTCTTCATGGCTCTCTATTCTCCTTCTTCAGGGCTCTCTTTTCACATTCTTCAGGGCTCTCTTTTCACCTTCTTCATGGCTCTCTTTTCACCTTCTTCATGGCTCTCTATTCACCTTCTTCATGGCTCTCTTTTCACCTTCTTCAGGGCTCTCTTTTCACCTTCTTCAGGGCTCTCTTTTCACCTTCTTCATGGCTCTCTTTTCACCTTCTTCATGACTCTCTATTCACCTTCTTCATGGCTCTCTATTCTCCTTCTTCAGGGCTCTCTATTCACCTTCTTCATGGCTCTCTATTCACCTTCTTCAGGGCTCTCTTTTCACTTTCTTCAGGGCTCTCTTTTCACCTTCTTCATGACTCTCTATTCACCTTCTTCATGGCTCTCTATTCTCCTTCTTCAGGGCTCTCTATTCACCTTCTTCATGGCTCTCTATTCACCTTCTTCAGGGCTCTCTTTTCACTTTCTTCAGGGCTCTCTTTTCACCTTCTTCATGGCTCTCTTTTCACCTTCTTCATGGCTCTCTATTCACCTTCTTCAGGGCTCTCTTTTCACCTTCTTCATGGCTCTCTTTTCACCTTCTTCATGGCTCTCTTTTCACCTTCTTCAGTGCTCTCTTTTCACCTTCTTGAGGGCTCTCTATTCACCTTCTTCATGGCTCTCTATTCACCTTCTTCAGGGCTCTCTTTTCACCTTCTTCAGGGCTCTCTTTTCACCTTCTTCATGGCTCTCTATTCACCTTCTTCATGGCTCTCTTTTCACCTTCTTCATGGCTCTCTATTCTCCTTCTTCAGGGCTCTCTATTCACCTTCTTCAGGGCTCTCTATTCACCTTCTTCAGGGCTCTCTATTCTCCTTCTTCATGGCTCTCTATTCTCCTTCTTCAGGGCTCTCTATTCACCTTCTTCAGGGCTCTCTATTCACCTTCTTCAGGGCTCTCTATTCACCTTCTTCATGGCTCTCTATTCTCCTTCTTCATGGCTCTCTTTTGCACCTTCTTCAGGGCTCTCTTTTCACCTTCTTCAGGGCTCTCTTTTCACCTTCTTCAGGGCTCTCTATTCACCTTCTTCATGGCTCTCTATTCACCTTCTTCAGGGCTCTCTTTTCACCTTCTTCACTGCTCTCTATTCTCCTTCTTCAGGGCTCTCTATTCACCTTCTTCATGGCTCTCTATTCACCTTCTTCAGGGCTCTCTTTTCACCTTCTTCATGGCTCTCTATTCTCCTTCTTCATGGCTCTCTTTTCACCTTCTTCAGGGCTCTCTTTTCACCTTCTTCAGGGCTCTCTTTTCACTTTCTTCAGGGCTCTCTATTCTCCTTCTTTATGGCTATCTATTCACCTTCTTCAGGGCTCTCTTTTCACCTTCTTCAGGGCTCTCTTTTCACCTTCTTCATGGCTCTCTTTTCACCTTCTTCAGGGCTCTCTTTTCACTTTCTTCAGGGCTCTCTTTTCACCTTCTTCATGGCTCTATATTCACCTTCTTCATGGCTCTCTATTCTCCTTCTTCAGGGCTCTCTTTTCACCTTCTTCAGGGCTCTCTTTTCACCTTCTTCATGGCTCTCTTTTCACCTTCTTCAGGGGTCTCTTTTCACTTTCTTCATGGCTCTCTTTTCACCTTCTTCATGGCTCTCTATTCTCCTTCTTCATGGCTCTCTTTTCACCTTCTTCAGGGCTCTCTTTTCACCTTCTTCAGGGCTCTCTATTCACCTTCTTCATGGCTCTCTATTCTCCTTCTTCAGGGCTCTCTTTTCACCTTCTTCAGGGCTCTCTTTTCACCTTCTTCATGGCTCTCTTTTCACCTTCTTCATGGCTCTCTATTCACCTTATTCATGGCTCTCTTTTCACCTTCTTCAGGGCTTTCTTTTCACCTTCTTCATGGCTCTCTTTTCACCTTCTTCAGGGCTCTCTTTTCACCTTCTTCATGGCTCTCTATTCACCTTCTTCATGGCTCTCTATTCACCTTCTTCAGGGCTCTCTTTTCACCTTCTTCATGGCTCTCTATTCTCCTTCTTCAGGGCTCTCTTTTCACCTTCTTCATGGCTCTCTATTCTCCTTCTTCAGGGCTCTCTTTTCACCGTCTTCAGGGCTCTCTTTTCACCTTCTTCATGGCTCTCTTTTCACCTTCTTCATGGCTCTCTATTCACCTTATTCATGGCTCTCTTTTCACCTTCTTCAGGGCTCTCTTTTCACCTTCTTCATGGCTCTCTATTCACCTTCTTCATGGCTCTCTTTTCACCTTCTTCATGGCTCTCTATTCACCTTCTTCATGGCTCTCTATTCACCTTCTTCAGGGCTCTCTTTTCACCTTCTTCAGGGCTCTCTATTCACCTTCTTCAGGGCTCTCTATTCACCTTCTTCAGGGCTCTCTATTCACCTTCTTCATGGCTCTCTATTCACCTTCTTCATGGCTCTCTTTTCACCTTCTTCAGGGCTCTCTTTTCACCTTCTTCATGGCTCTCTATTCACCTTCTTCATGGCTCTCTATTCACCTTCTTCATGGCTCTCTATTCACCTTCTTCATGGCTCTCTATTCACCTTCTTCATGGCTCTCTTTTCACCTTCTTCAGGGCTCTCTTTTCACCTTCTTCATGGCTCTCTATTCACCTTCTTCATGGCTCTCTTTTCACCTTCTTCAGGGCTCTCTTTTCACCTTCTTCAGGGCTCTCTATTCACCTTCTTCATGGCTCTCTATTCACCTTCTTCATGGCTCTCTATTCACCTTCTTCATGGCTCTCTATTCACCTTCTTCAGGGCTCTCTATTCACCTTCTTCATGGCTCTCTATTCACCTTCTTCATGGCTCTCTATTCACCTTCTTCAGGGCTCTCTATTCTCCTTCTTCAGGGCTCTCTTTTCAACTTCTTCAGGGCTCTCTTTTCACCTCAGAGAGGTGAAGGAGCTGTTACTGACTCCATATTACATCAATGGCATAAATCCATGTCCCCAACTCAAATTTTAGTTGAATAAATATTGGAGCAAATGCTGTATTATTATACAAAGACAGATCTACTGTCTAGTGATTACCATAATTAGATTTTCCGACTTGAAATTTCAAATATGTTTGTCTTCCAGCCTAATCCACATTAACACTAAATACAGTGTAGTTTAAGCTCATATCAGATATTTGTGTTACAAATATAGTGGTAGTTGGTAGGCAGGTAGGTAGTTGATAGGTAGTTGATAGGTAGTTGATAGGTAGTTGTGTGTACAAAATACTTACAACACCCAAACAAGGACATGTTGGTTCTCTTTACTTAGCATAGCAATTTGATTAAACAAAATAATTAGTAGAAATTCATTCCTCTTTTACCGCCTGTTCCCGTTGGGGCTCGCTGGTGACTGGAGTCAGCTCGTAACACCGGACAGGGAAGAACTTCACCCAGGTCTGGGCCGTGAAACAAACCCACGGGCTCCTCATTGGGAGGCGAGAGCTCTAAAGTAACTCACTCAAAGTAACTCATCATTCAGGTAATAGACTGAACCTGTTTAGAGAACAGAACATTGAAGTAATCTGATCTAACTTCACCAGAAAACATTTAAGATTAAAAGTGATATTTCAATTTGAGACTGCAGAGAGAGAAAACGGTTTTGATTGGCTGAGATGTGAAACAATGACCCGCACAGACGCTGCAGGGTCTGGGGAGCAGAATGAGACATAAGTGCAGTTATGCTTTTAGCCCGGCGATATCCAAGGCATCAGAAACAAGTGAACCTTAATTCATAACATGCATTAAGCTCTCCAATCTTTGCTTGCGTGTCTTCTTCCACTCCATCTGCACTCTTCAATCTCTGCTCTCTCAGGGGGAATCTTTCTTTAGTGGTCAGGCGCTTTTTTTCTCAGTCCACTGCTCACTCAAATCCCTCACGCTCACTTTAGCCCCTCCAGCAAAACCACTCCGCTCCTGCTCCTGACAGGTGAGAACCATTCCAGTGCCAGTTTTAAGGCCGCCAGTTCCCGCATGATGCCAACTTGTATTACCCGAGCCCCGCTTGCACCTGCGTGATCCGTCGTCGGGGGAATTTCTATTCAACACGGAGGATGTGGAAAATGAAAAACACAAGTAACAACGGGCGGAATCAAAACAAGAGGATTAGAGGACTCGCTTCACCAGAGGGAATCAGGATGAAGAGGCACTAAGTCTGAGGAATTCTACCGGCAGTGGGAGACGGGGAGAAGAGTGGCAGGAGTTTCATAAATAGTCATTTCTTGTAATTAGTTCTCGTTATTATCGCTCATTGGTACAGAAGTGGTCCATGGTAGGAAACGGTTCAAAAGGTAGTCATTCAGACACGTCTCTTGACTTCTAAAACCGTGTACGGATGACTGCCTTTGAAGAGAAGCAGTGGGGAGCGCTTCATGGATCTTTGTGCTAAAAACAGTACCAGTCAGGTGCTCATTGGAGGTGGCAGGTGATTCCTTTCGCTTACGAACCCTGTAGAACCCTGGCAGGGATGGTCCGATTCTTTGAGCTGACAACCGACATTTGTTGATACTGATATTTTGATTTCAGAATTCATAGCAAGAACCTCAAATCTATTTAAAGTTAAATTCACACATTTTCACTCACTGAAATAAATAATAACAAATCTCCTTTTTTTATTTATCATTAGTTTATTTGAACTGGGACAGTGCACATTACTCAACGTTTCTGTAAATGTGCCAGTATTAGCTGTAGTTTAGCTAGTTTCCAACTGTCGTCCCAGGCAAGGTGTAGATGCCAGCAATATACAAAACATTATATACAGTAGTACAGTATATACAGTAATATACAATTCGGATTAGTTGAAAAATATAAAAGATTACGAGTCCATGTGAAAACAGATTACTGGGTGAAACATGTACAGAAATATGCAAGAGCACAACAATACACAGCAATAACATGTGACAAGCGTGACACTCGACGAAGACTCATTAGGCAGCAGCACAACAGCAGCATTTGAACTATGGTCACAGGTTTGATTCTCAAGTAACCATGATTTCAACATGTTTAAAAGTTCTGTGTGTATTAGCATGGCGTATGTGGGATGGTATTGTGTTCCAAAACTGTAAGGCTCATACTGAATAAGAAGATTGACCATGAGCACTGTTTCAGGGGGAAGGTTAGATTATCTGAGGTAGCAGATCTGGTGTGTCTGCTACTCTGAGCCCAGGGTTAGGATATAAAATAATGTGAACAAACTTCCACTTCCGTTTTTACTCATGAGTCTGTAAAAACAAAATTGGAAATATATAATAATGGCCAATTCCGATAAGTGCCAGGAGTCTCTGTTAAGTGTTAAAGTTGTTATAAAGCTGTGATTCTCAAACGATGGGCAAAAAAAGTGCAGTACAGTGTATTTCACTTATATATTTTTTAAATCAAGAGACTGTGTCAAAGGCTTAAGGGTGAAAGAAAAAATGTTATTGCACAATATGTGACCTTTCCTGAACAATTATAGAATTATCCTGAGCTTTCTCAGAATTAGTATAACACCACTGGATTTAACAAAGAAAGTACAATTACGCCGTAGTGAAAAGAACCTTTTAAATATTCACTGTGGTGTTGAAATAGCTCTGACAATGAACTCACCCCTCCAGTATAATGTTGCATCAAAGATAAGTCTATGTATAGCCTAATGAATGTATGAATGTACATTTCAGAGACATTGTGCTTACTTATGTCAGCATGAATGGAATATCAATATTTGTAGCCATAAACATCACAGCTGGATCAATACTGCACTTGTGTTTGGGTTCACTGCATTTATCAGCACATCATCATTATGTATGTTTCAGTGTTCAAATGTTGGATGTAACTGTATTCTGGTTACTCTTCCTTGTTGGGGTTGTCAGAATATAATTACTTTCCTACGATCAGAGGAACACATTGAGGTATTTGATCATGACATTTAGGCTTCAATCTGCACTGAAGTAGTGAGAAGAATAGAAAATGCTGCTCTGATCTTTTCCCATTCTAATTTGTATTTCTAAAACTGCATAACAAACGGTGACACAAAAACAAAAAAACTGTTTTAATCATACGTTGTTCTCGCACTAATATAATGCACCTCAATGTGAAAGTATTCAGAATACAGCACAGAATATAAGTAAAATAATACGTTACATAATACATTTAAATGTATGTATTCTGTAAGTATTCTTCCCAAAACTTTTCACAGGAACAGATTTTGATATTTGCCACGGAAGACTTAAAATTGTTGATTCAGTTGTTGAAAATCAGCAGTGAAACAGTAGAAGAAGAGGTGGTCCATGTTCTCTGCCTAAGATCCAAAGTTACTTTGTATTTTTAGCAATAAAAACACTTGTAATTAAATAAATGCATTAAAATGTAATTTTATTGAACATGTATGGCAATGTACTAACATCTCCATGAATACAAATGCTACACGGTAAAACCAATATACTACTACTACTACTACTACTACTACTACTACTACTACTACTACTACTACGTTTCCTCTTATATGAAAAGTAACAAACACAAAAGTCAGAGAGATCTCTGTAATTCAAGGTGACCATGTCTTTAACAGTATTATAATGTAACCTTTTGACAATATTCTGTTTCCTTAAGGCTCCTGCTACTCTTCAGCATATGAAAGAGAAAATATAGAGGTCAGTGTGTAAATGAAAACATGCACACACAAGATTGCAAGGCGACAGCGTTGTAATTTTACAGAGCTACTTTTTTCCACTGAAATTGACTTGATGTATTTGCTCTGATCATAATCCCATTAAAGATGTTATTCTCTCTAAATTTGCATTCTCAGTGTGGCCAATAGGACACAAACCAATCTACAACTCGCACGTCAACAACAACAATAACAACATGGAAATATGTAAATTCAAATGGCTGTCCAGAACTGCTCTTTTAGCAAAACACGCTCCTTTTCAGCTAATTAACATTGCGCTCATTAATACATATGATAGCTCTGCGTATGGGAACACTGAGTGATGCAAGGTATTGAATAATTAACCTTTGCGTGAGCCTTAAGTGCTGGGAGCAGAATGAATAATTAGGACGTGTGTAGCAGACCTAAACACAGACCGTATATATTTGCCTATAATATGTTTACAAGTATATAGTGTCCATCTAGCCATAGCAATTGACAATAAGGTTACACATCTAACTGGCTGTTAATTTGCATACTTGTAAATGGTTGTTGTCAAATTCAGCTTCAACCAAAACTTTGCTTATAATAAACTCCTTATTACTACTTATTAGCATCACGTTAGAACATGTTTGTACACGAATAAGCGCCAACCTGTACATCACAGCACAGTATTCTGGTTGGTTTGGGGACGAGCCAACGTTAATATATAACCAAAACATACAGGGCGACGCCGATGGGCATACTTTAGCTTATAAATACTTTTAGCATACAAACAAATAGAAAAAAACAGGCAGAAGGAAACGCTTTGTACATTAATGTTCTTTTGTGAACATCCCGATCACTTTCAGCATGAGCGTGTCCATGTTGATGTCCATCTGGTGTAAACTTATCATACTGATAAGTAGTTGTGAGTAGCTACTGCGATTGTGATTGGTAATCTGACTAGCATTGAGACTGCCGTTTGGGATTTATGTTTTAATGATGCTATGACTTGCGCTGCTGCTATAGATGTGTGTAATCAGTGGCCCCGGGCCCTTTGTTGTAGACGGAGCTTGAGAGGCCCCTGAGCAGCACTGAGGAGACACTGATTAGGCCTGATTAAGTTGGAGTTAGTTCAGCAGAAGCGAATTAAGCCAATTAAGCCAAGTTCGTTTTATTAGCGGTTACTGTTGATGTTTTATAGTGACTATATCGTAGTGTTGCAGTTGTGTTGAGCAGACTTTCCTTTTGCACTGTTTCCACGCCCAGTTTTACACAACACCACTCAACACCAGTTGTAATGGAAATGCAATCAGGGCTGAGCGGGGCCACGAGCTCAGAGCCGAGCCGAGCCGAGCCGAGGCGGGACTAATGGGAAAAGGGCATTAGTCAAGTCCAACTGCTAAATCCCAGAGAGCTCTTTTTAAAACCCGGCAGAGCGATCAGATTTGGCCACATGTTAATGGCGGAATGCGTTTCTATGCAGAGGTCCTGGATTGTAGGGTCTACTACATCAGCAACTGATGTCGAAATTCTATCTGAATGATACTTTTTCTTCATAAGGCTAAGCTTAGCGAATCACAAAAAGAAAAAAATCCAAGTTTGTGTTGCTGTGAGATGAGGTTAAAGACACTTTGGGTTTATCATCAGCTATTTATTTCACTCATGTGTTTATGCGTCTCTTTATGAAATGCATTGGGTGTGACTTTGATGCATTATGCACGAGAAATATAGTATTTTCAGTCTTTCATTCGATAAACCAGACACAGCTGATGCTAATGTGTAAGCCGCGCTTTGCTAAGTCTGTTGAATCACTGGAAATGCAGTTTCCGAGCTCCGACTTGTGATTTCACACTGGAACTCTCACATCTGGGAATTCCTGGGAAACTCGGTTAACATTTCAGAACCCCGAGTTTATCCAAGTTAGACAATCCAACATGGCTGCACTCTGGGTTTGAATGAAGTTAAAGGTGCCATAACATGCTTTTTTTCACGTTTCGTAGTCTATCCTAAGTGTATAATTGATAATAATAAGGGTTGTGCAACACCCTTAACATAATAGTTAAGAAATATCACCCAGACCTTGGACCCCCTCACCAACCCGGAAATGCAAACGGCTTGGTTTGATA
>NW_027315812.1:25392894-25447894 GCF_026437365.1 Eucyclogobius newberryi
TTCTACTGCACGTGCACACTATATTCTACTGCACGTGCACACTATATTCTACTGCACGTGCACACTATATTCTACTGCACGGCACACTATATTCTACTGCACGTGCACACTATATTCTACTGCACGTGCACACTATATTCTACTGCACGTGCACACTATATTCTACTGCACGTGCACACTATATTCTACTGCACGTGCACACTATATTCTACTGCACGTGCACACTATATTCTACTGCACGTGCACACTATATTCTACTGCACGTGCACACTATATTCTACTGCACGTGCACACTATATTCTACTGCACGTGCACACTATATTCTACTGCACGTGCACACTATATTCTACTGCACGTGCACACTATATTCTACTGCACGTGCACACTATATTCTACTGCACGTGCACACTATATTCTACTGCACGTGCACACTATATTCTACTGCACGTGCACACTATATTCTACTGCACGTGCACACTATATTCTACTGCACGTGCACACTATATTCTACTGCACGTGCACACTATATTCTACTGCACGTGCACACTATATTCTACTGCACGTGCACACTATATTCTACTGCACGTGCACACTATATTCTACTGCACGTGCACACTATATTCTACTGCACGTGCACACTATATTCTACTGCACGTGCACACTATATTCTACTGCACGTGCACACTATATTCTACTGCACGTGCACACTATATTCTACTGCACGTGCACACTATATTCTACTGCACGCGCACACTATATTCTACTGCACGTGCACACTATATTCTACTGCACGTGCACACTATATTCTACTGCACGTGCACACTATATTCTACTGCACGTGCACACTATATTCTACTGCACGTGCACACTATATTCTACTGCTCGTGCACACTATATTCTACTGCACGTGCACACTATATTCTACTGCACGTGCACACTATATTCTACTGCACGTGCACACTATATTCTACTGCACGTGCACACTATATTCTACTGCACGTGCACACTATATTCTACTGCACGTGCACACTATATTCTACTGCACGTGCACACTATATTCTACTGCACGTGCACACTATATTCTACTGCACGTGCACACTATATTCTACTGCACGTGCACACTATATTCTACTGCTCGTGCACACTATATTCTACTGCACGTGCACACTATATTCTACTGCACGTGCACACTATATTCTACTGCACGTGCACACTATATTCTACTGCACGTGCACACTATATTCTACTGCACGTGCACACTATATTCTACTGCACGTGCACACTATATTCTACTGCACGTGCGACACTATATTCTACTGCACGTGCACACTATATTCTACTGCACGTGCACACTATATTCTACTGCACGTGCACACTATATTCTACTGCACGTGCACACTATATTCTACTGCACGTGCACACTATATTCTACTGCACGTGCACACTATATTCTACTGCACGTGCACACTATATTCTACTGCACGTGCACACTATATTCTACTGCACGTGCACACTATATTCTACTGCACGTGCACACTATATTCTACTGCACGTGCACACTATATTCTACTGCACGTGCACACTATATTCTACTGCACGTGCACACTATATTCTACTGCACGTGCACACTATATTCTACTGCACGTGCACACTATATTCTACTGCACGTGCACACTATATTCTACTGCACGTGCACACTATATTCTACTGCACGTGCACACTATATTCTACTGCTCGTGCACACTATATTCTACTGCACGTGCACACTATATTCTACTGCACGTGCACACTATATTCTACTGCACGTGCACACTATATTCTACTGCTCGTGCACACTATATTCTACTGCACGTGCACACTATATTCTACTGCTCGTGCACACTATATTCTACTGCACGTGCACACTATATTCTACTGCACGCGCACACTATATTCTACTGCACGCTGCACACTATATTCTACTGCACGTGCACACTATATTCTACTGCACGTGCACACTATATTCTACTGCACGCTGCACACTATATTCTACTGCACGCGCACACTATATTCTACTGCACGCGCACACTATATTCTACTGCACGCTGCACACTATATTCTACTGCACGCTGCACACTATATTCTACTGCACGCGCACACTATATTCTACTGCACGCGCACACTATATTCTACTGCACGCGCACACTATATTCTACTGCACGCGCACACTATATTCTACTGCACGCTGCACACTATATTCTACTGCACGCGCACACTATATTCTACTGCACGCTGCACACTATATTCTACTGCACGTGCACACTATATTCTACTGCACGCGCACACTATATTCTACTGCACGCGCACACTATATTCTACTGCACGTGCACACTATATTCTACTGCACGTGCACACTATATTCTACTGCTCGTGCACACTATATTCTACTGCACGTGCACACTATATTCTACTGCTCGTGCACACTATATTCTACTGCACGCTGCACACTATATTCTACTGCACGCTGCACACTATATTCTACTGCACGTGCACACTATATTCTACTGCACGTGCACACTATATTCTACTGCACGTGCACACTATATTCTACTGCACGTGCACACTATATTCTACTGCACGTGCACACTATATTCTACTGCACGTGCACACTATATTCTACTGCACGTGCACACTATATTCTACTGCACGTGCACACTATATTCTACTGCTCGTGCACACTATATTCTACTGCACGTGCACACTATATTCTACTGCACGTGCACACTATATTCTACTGCACGTGCACACTATATTCTACTGCACGTGCACACTATATTCTACTGCTCGTGCACACTATATTCTACTGCTCGTGCACACTATATTCTACTGCTCGTGCACACTATATTCTACTGCACGTGCACACTATATTCTACTGCACGTGCACACTATATTCTACTGCACGTGCACACTATATTCTACTGCACGTGCACACTATATTCTACTGCTCGTGCACACTATATTCTACTGCACGTGCACACTATATTCTACTGCACGTGCACACTATATTCTACTGCACGTGCACACTATATTCTACTGCTCGTGCACACTATATTCTACTGCACGTGCACACTATATTCTACTGCACGTGCAATGCTCGTGCACACTATATTCTACTGCACGTGCACACTATATTCTACTGCACGTGCACACTATATTCTACTGCACGTGCACACTATATTCTACTGCACGTGCACACTATATTCTACTGCACGTGCACACTATATTCTACTGCACGTGCACACTATATTCTACTGCACGTGCAGATGCTCGTGCACACTATATTCTACTGCACGTGCACACTATATTCTACTGCACGTGCACACTATATTCTACTGCACGTGCAGATGCTCGTGCACACTATATTCTACTGCACGTGCACACTATATTCTACTGCACGTGCACACTATATTCTACTGCACGTGCATATGCTCGTGCACACTATATTCTACTGCACGTGCACACTATATTCTACTGCACGTGCACACTATATTCTACTGCACGTGCACACTATATTCTACTGCTCGTGCACACTATATTCTACTGCACGTGCACACTATATTCTACTGCACGTGCACACTATATTCTACTGCACGTGCACACTATATTCTACTGCTCGTGCACACTATATTCTACTGCTCGTGCACACTATATTCTACTGCACGTGCACACTATATTCTACTGCACGTGCACACTATATTCTACTGCTCGTGCACACTATATTCTACTGCACGTGCACACTATATTCTACTGCACGTGCACACTATATTCTACTGCACGTGCACACTATATTCTACTGCTCGTGCACACTATATTCTACTGCACGTGCACACTATATTCTACTGCACGTGCACACTATATTCTACTGCACGTGCACACTATATTCTACTGCTCGTGCACACTATATTCTACTGCACGTGCACACTATATTCTACTGCTCGTGCACACTATATTCTACTGCACGTGCACACTATATTCTACTGCACGTGCACACTATATTCTACTGCACGTGCACACTATATTCTACTGCTCGTGCACACTATATTCTACTGCACGTGCACACTATATTCTACTGCTCGTGCACACTATATTCTACTGCACGTGCACACTATATTCTACTGCACGTGCACACTATATTCTACTGCACGTGCACACTATATTCTACTGCACGTGCACACTATATTCTACTGCACGTGCACACTATATTCTACTGCACGTGCACACTATATTCTACTGCACGTGCACACTATATTCTACTGCACGTGCACACTATATTCTACTGCACGTGCACACTATATTCTACTGCACGTGCACACTATATTCTACTGCACGTGCACACTATATTCTACTGCACGTGCACACTATATTCTACTGCTCGTGCACACTATATTCTACTGCACGTGCACACTATATTCTACTGCACGTGCACACTATATTCTACTGCACGTGCACACTATATTCTACTGCACGTGCACACTATATTCTACTGCACGTGCACACTATATTCTACTGCACGTGCACACTATATTCTACTGCACGTGCACACTATATTCTACTGCACGTGCACACTATATTCTACTGCTCGTGCACACTATATTCTACTGCACGTGCACACTATATTCTACTGCACGTGCACACTATATTCTACTGCACGTGCACACTATATTCTACTGCACGTGCACACTATATTCTACTGCACGTGCACACTATATTCTACTGCTCGTGCACACTATATTCTACTGCTCGTGCACACTATATTCTACTGCACGTGCACACTATATTCTACTGCTCGTGCACACTATATTCTACTGCACGTGCACACTATATTCTACTGCACGTGCACACTATATTCTACTGCACGCGCACACTATATTCTACTGCACGTGCACACTATATTCTACTGCACGTGCACACTATATTCTACTGCACGTGCACACTATATTCTACTGCACGTGCACACTATATTCTACTGCACGTGCACACTATATTCTACTGCACGTGCAGATGCTCGTGCACACTATATTCTACTGCTCGTGCACACTATATTCTACTGCACGTGCACACTATATTCTACTGCACGTGCACACTATATTCTACTGCACGTGCACACTATATTCTACTGCTCGTGCACACTATATTCTACTGCACGTGCACACTATATTCTACTGCACGTGCACACTATATTCTACTGCACGTGCACACTATATTCTACTGCACGTGCACACTATATTCTACTGCTCGTGCACACTATATTCTACTGCACGTGCACACTATATTCTACTGCTCGTGCACACTATATTCTACTGCACGTGCACACTATATTCTACTGCACGTGCACACTATATTCTACTGCACGTGCACACTATATTCTACTGCACGTGCACACTATATTCTACTGCTCGTGCACACTATATTCTACTGCACGTGCACACTATATTCTACTGCACGTGCGGACTATATTCTACTGCACGTGCACACTATATTCTACTGCTCGTGCACACTATATTCTACTGCTCGTGCACACTATATTCTACTGCACGTGCACACTATATTCTACTGCACGTGCACACTATATTCTACTGCTCGTGCACACTATATTCTACTGCTCGTGCACACTATATTCTACTGCTCGTGCACACTATATTCTACTGCACGTGCACACTATATTCTACTGCACGTGCACACTATATTCTACTGCTCGTGCACACTATATTCTACTGCACGTGCACACTATATTCTACTGCACGTGCACACTATATTCTACTGCTCGTGCACACTATATTCTACTGCACGTGCACACTATATTCTACTGCTCGTGCACACTATATTCTACTGCACGTGCACACTATATTCTACTGCTCGTGCACACTATATTCTACTGCACGTGCACACTATATTCTACTGCACGTGCAGATGCTCGTGCACACTATATTCTACTGCACGTGCACACTATATTCTACTGCACGTGCACACTATATTCTACTGCACGTGCAGATGCTCGTGCACACTATATTCTACTGCACGTGCACACTATATTCTACTGCACGTGCACACTATATTCTACTGCACGTGCAGATGCTCGTGCACACTATATTCTACTGCACGTGCACACTATATTCTACTGCACGTGCACACTATATTCTACTGCACGTGCAGATGCTCGTGCACACTATATTCTACTGCACGTGCACACTATATTCTACTGCACGTGCACACTATATTCTACTGCTCGTGCACACTATATTCTACTGCACGTGCACACTATATTCTACTGCACGTGCACACTATATTCTACTGCACGTGCACACTATATTCTACTGCTCGTGCACACTATATTCTACTGCTCGTGCACACTATATTCTACTGCACGTGCACACTATATTCTACTGCACGTGCACACTATATTCTACTGCTCGTGCACACTATATTCTACTGCTCGTGCACACTATATTCTACTGCACGTGCACACTATATTCTACTGCACGTGCACACTATATTCTACTGCTCGTGCACACTATATTCTACTGCACGTGCACACTATATTCTACTGCACGTGCACACTATATTCTACTGCACGTGCACACTATATTCTACTGCTCGTGCACACTATATTCTACTGCTCGTGCACACTATATTCTACTGCTCGTGCACACTATATTCTACTGCACGCGCACACTATATTCTACTGCACGTGCACACTATATTCTACTGCACGTGCACACTATATTCTACTGCTCGTGCACACTATATTCTACTGCACGTGCACACTATATTCTACTGCTCGTGCACACTATATTCTACTGCACGTGCACACTATATTCTACTGCACGTGCACACTATATTCTACTGCACGTGCACACTATATTCTACTGCTCGTGCACACTATATTCTACTGCACGTGCACACTATATTCTACTGCACGTGCACACTATATTCTACTGCACGTGCACACTATATTCTACTGCACGTGCACACTATATTCTACTGCACGTGCACACTATATTCTACTGCTCGTGCACACTATATTCTACTGCACGTGCACACTATATTCTACTGCTCGTGCACACTATATTCTACTGCACGTGCACACTATATTCTACTGCACGTGCACACTATATTCTACTGCACGTGCACACTATATTCTACTGCACGCGCACACTATATTCTACTGCACGCGCACACTATATTCTACTGCACGTGCACACTATATTCTACTGCTCGTGCACACTATATTCTACTGCACGTGCACACTATATTCTACTGCACGTGCACACTATATTCTACTGCACGTGCACACTATATTCTACTGCACGTGCACACTATATTCTACTGCACGTGCACACTATATTCTACTGCTCGTGCACACTATATTCTACTGCTCGTGCACACTATATTCTACTGCACGTGCACACTATATTCTACTGCTCGTGCACACTATATTCTACTGCACGTGCACACTATATTCTACTGCACGTGCACACTATATTCTACTGCACGCGCACACTATATTCTACTGCACGCGCACACTATATTCTACTGCACGTGCACACTATATTCTACTGCTCGTGCACACTATATTCTACTGCACGTGCACACTATATTCTACTGCACGTGCACACTATATTCTACTGCACGTGCAGATGCTCGTGCACACTATATTCTACTGCTCGTGCACACTATATTCTACTGCACGTGCACACTATATTCTACTGCACGTGCACACTATATTCTACTGCACGTGCACACTATATCTACTGCTCGTGCACACTATATTCTACTGCACGTGCACACTATATTCTACTGCACGTGCACACTATATTCTACTGCACGTGCACACTATATTCTACTGCACGTGCACACTATATTCTACTGCTCGTGCACACTATATTCTACTGCACGTGCACACTATATTCTACTGCTCGTGCACACTATATTCTACTGCACGTGCACACTATATTCTACTGCACGTGCACACTATATTCTACTGCACGTGCACACTATATTCTACTGCACGTGCACACTATATTCTACTGCTCGTGCACACTATATTCTACTGCACGTGCAGATGCTCGTGCACACTATATTCTACTGCACGTGCACACTATATTCTACTGCTCGTGCACACTATATTCTACTGCACGTGCACACTATATTCTACTGCTCGTGCACACTATATTCTACTGCACGTGCACACTATATTCTACTGCACGTGCACACTATATTCTACTGCACGTGCACACTATATTCTACTGCTCGTGCACACTATATTCTACTGCTCGTGCACACTATATTCTACTGCACGTTGCACACTATATTCTACTGCACGTGCACACTATATTCTACTGCTCGTGCACACTATATTCTACTGCTCGTGCACACTATATTCTACTGCACGTGCACACTATATTCTACTGCACGTGCACACTATATTCTACTGCTCGTGCACACTATATTCTACTGCACGTGCACACTATATTCTACTGCACGTGCACACTATATTCTACTGCACGTGCACACTATATTCTACTGCTCGTGCACACTATATTCTACTGCTCGTGCACACTATATTCTACTGCTCGTGCACACTATATTCTACTGCACGCGCACACTATATTCTACTGCACGTGCACACTATATTCTACTGCACGTGCACACTATATTCTACTGCTCGTGCACACTATATTCTACTGCACGTGCACACTATATTCTACTGCTCGTGCACACTATATTCTACTGCACGTGCACACTATATTCTACTGCACGTGCACACTATATTCTACTGCACGTGCACACTATATTCTACTGCTCGTGCACACTATATTCTACTGCACGTGCACACTATATTCTACTGCACGTGCACACTATATTCTACTGCACGTGCACACTATATTCTACTGCACGTGCACACTATATTCTACTGCACGTGCACACTATATTCTACTGCTCGTGCACACTATATTCTACTGCACGTGCACACTATATTCTACTGCTCGTGCACACTATATTCTACTGCACGTGCACACTATATTCTACTGCACGTGCACACTATATTCTACTGCACGTGCACACTATATTCTACTGCACGCGCACACTATATTCTACTGCACGCGCACACTATATTCTACTGCACGTGCACACTATATTCTACTGCTCGTGCACACTATATTCTACTGCACGTGCACACTATATTCTACTGCACGTGCACACTATATTCTACTGCACGTGCACACTATATTCTACTGCACGTGCACACTATATTCTACTGCACGTGCACACTATATTCTACTGCTCGTGCACACTATATTCTACTGCTCGTGCACACTATATTCTACTGCACGTGCACACTATATTCTACTGCTCGTGCACACTATATTCTACTGCACGTGCACACTATATTCTACTGCACGTGCACACTATATTCTACTGCACGCGCACACTATATTCTACTGCACGCGCACACTATATTCTACTGCACGTGCACACTATATTCTACTGCTCGTGCACACTATATTCTACTGCACGTGCACACTATATTCTACTGCACGTGCACACTATATTCTACTGCACGTGCAGATGCTCGTGCACACTATATTCTACTGCTCGTGCACACTATATTCTACTGCACGTGCACACTATATTCTACTGCACGTGCACACTATATTCTACTGCACGTGCACACTATATTCTACTGCTCGTGCACACTATATTCTACTGCACGTGCACACTATATTCTACTGCACGTGCACACTATATTCTACTGCACGTGCACACTATATTCTACTGCACGTGCACACTATATTCTACTGCTCGTGCACACTATATTCTACTGCACGTGCACACTATATTCTACTGCTCGTGCACACTATATTCTACTGCACGTGCACACTATATTCTACTGCACGTGCACACTATATTCTACTGCACGTGCACACTATATTCTACTGCACGTGCACACTATATTCTACTGCACGTGCACACTATAGTCTTGACCGTTGGCAGGTCAGATCATTGCTCGGTCGACAGAGGGTTGAGGGGTCAGATCCAAACGCTCAGACTCTGCTTTATAAACCTTGGCACCTCAGCCTGATAATACTCACCTAAAGCTTTGAAGGCCTTTTTAATTGAATAAACTAAACCTATAGACTCTGGACTTTTGCATCTGCACGTGTTTAGCTGCGCAAAGAAGAATATTGATCCATAAGTGCACTTTGATTGACAGAAAAGGCGCCTGGTGTTTAGTGCGCACGGAGCCACGTTCTCAACAGTCTGTGCTGTTTTAAAGACATGACAAATGATGCTCAAAGCAAGTCACTGATCTGTGTCTGTGCTTTAAGCTCAAAAGTTCCTCTCAGCGTTCACCCTGCACCAGGTCCCGCAGGAACCAGGCTGCTTTAGTCCCAAACTCTAAAGTTTCTGTGCTGTTTGTTATTTGGGTCCTAAATAGCTAACCTGAGCATCACTACTACTGCGCAGAGCAGGAAAGAGCTGGGACAGCACCGATGAGACCCGTGGGAGCTTTGCCTGGTTCTTAGGGAGGCTGTACGTGCCTGATCCTTAATGACCTATTGCAAGAAGTGCTGGAGGAACAGTTTAGAGTCCATAAAATGTACAAAGCCCAAGCTTTTAGTCACTTTTTATTTTTTGGCAATCCGCTGCATAGTCACTTTGTTAGATGCAAAAACTTGTATGAAAGATTATGTGCAAATATCCAATAGTGTGACACGTTTCTCAAAATATTTCACATGGATTACAAGTTAAAAGCAACATAACGTGAGGAGAGGCGTCCCAACTTGAGTTTGAGGCTGGAGGCTCAGTTTGTCTGCACTCAAGCTCAACAATAGTATAAATGTGCAAACCCGGAGGCTGCACACTTATGAACTGCACTCAGATGCACCACACTAAGACCCCTCTTCTTTCAGGGGCTCCTCTGGGAACCACTGACCCAGGAAATGGACACCAGTGAGCTGTATGTGTAAAATACTAAGACAGCTATCTAATAAAAGCTTAATTGTTATAATAGACTACAAGTAGTATGTGATAGTAGTGCATTTTGATTAATTCATCTATATTCCACCAGATTATAGGAAATTACATATGATTTGTGCACATTTCCAAGCGGTGCTCTACTCCAGACTTATAAGACAAAAGGTTCAGCTATGCTCAAGGGACCTTCAGCTGGTCTAGTGATGTCCCCTGGTCTATACCTGATCTCGGCTGCAGTTGTAGAGACTCCAATAAGTTTACCACATGCAGCTAGTATTTCCACACGGATGAGATAATATCATGTGAAAATAGCAGAATGTTAGAAACAACGAGATCCGTGCAGCCGCGCTGCTGCGCATCTGTCTCAGCTTGTGACAGGATGAACAGGAATTGTGTAGGTGCTGCGAGGTACACGGGTGATCAAGGCAGCCTTGCTTCTCCACAGATCTGACCAGTAACTTGACCCGTTCAGACTTTGAAGGAGGAAATACATTTTATCTTCAATGTTATGTTATGATCTCTTATTTTAACTTTTATGTTTTTGTTATGATTGTATGTCTATTTCCTTTTTTGACTTGTTTTATGAAAAAGTATTCCTCATATAAGATTATTTTCCTGATGGAGCCTTCTCTGTGTGGCGCTGTCAGTCTTCAGTTCCTCCCAGCCCAGACCCGCTCTTGCAGTGTGTTGAGGCGAGTTGAAGACTTTAAGTGCTGCACCAGAATACGCTACGGTAACTGTGGGAAATCAGTCAGTGGAACTCCTGGAATAGGCTGTCAAGTGCATCTGGTATTGGTCAAACAGTGACGTGAACCATTCAAGAGAGAGAGATGTGAGTCCAGCTTGCAGATGTACAGATGGAATGTTCAGAATGCAGGGAATGTTTTGGGCAATATACAGTATTTCAAGATCCGGTACATTGCTTTGCTTTGATATGTTTCTGGAGAGAGTGCGCCACCTGCCACACACACCTATTTCTTTGATTTGAACATGAGAAAAGTCCTGCGGCCAAAACATCAAAACAGAGAAGGCTGTTACTTTTCTGTGCGTACCTTTTCTATTTGACTTGAAAACGATCAGAAATTAAGCAGACCCTCCCCAAATTGTCCTGAGTGAGAGCAGCAGCACACGAGACAGTGTTGGGTTGCGTTACTTTCAAAACAAACTATTTGTTAGTAACTTTGTTATAAAAGTAACGCGTCAGAGTACTCTTGCGTTTAACATTATTGTTTAACTTCTATTGTTTGCTGACAATCACTGTGAAATAATGATTCAAATATCAAATAAACAAGCAAAGTAATGTGTTGCGTTAGACGGAGCTTTATTTATCTTTGATGTTGACAGATTATCACAATACAATGCCACATAATGAGCATGTGTAGGTCTGTCCTCAAGCAATGACAAACATCACTAAAACAAAAGAGTGGATTAGCAAGAGCACCGACGCACAACAGAACACACTTGTTTTAGCTCGGTCGTTTATTTAAATCTCACCGCATCGCTCTTACCCTACATTTACTCCTCAGATACAAAATAGTGGTTATAATGAAGGAGTTTTTCAAAACGTGCATCTGAAAGTTTATTTGACTCACTAAATGCACAATGCGCATGCTCAACACGGCGACTCAAGTGTTTGGGGCTCTCTCTCTTTACTCTGCGGCTGGGAAACAAACCTGATTTGAAAAAGTAACTTGTACTAGATTACATGGATCCATAAAACGAATGCGTTGCTTTCCTCGTTACTCTAAAAAAGTAATTTGAGTACTCTAACGTGTTACCACCAACTCAGCAGAGCTGAATTGTAAAGGCTGTTAAAATGTTAAGATAACGTGTTTGTTAATATACTTAATTGTAAATAAAGCATAAATGAATCACTATTAAAATGATAATAATGGCACATTTTGGTGAGTTGCACCGATGAGAGCGGCATGTACCCGAGCTGATCTAGCAAAGAGTTGATTGTGCCTCAAAAAACATGCATTCTTACTGTGAGCATGGTCACCTCTCCGCAGATCTGACCTGTAATTGATATTTGTGCAAAGCTATGCTTTGCACAAATATCTTATGATTTAAAATTTTAGTCAAACCACCCTCAGGTTGTTGACTTTAGCATCGCTAGCTAATCTAGCACTGTTTAGTTAGCATACAAATGCCCGGTGAAAGTGGGGACTATCCCACTGTCAGTGTTTAAAAACTACTATTATTTTACATAAGAATTAACTACAATATTTAAAGTTAGCTGTGACTTGCATATACAGTGGTAGTTTGAATGCTAAAGACTTTTATTGCTTTTGTGGCTCTTTTGTCATGCATTGGCTAAAAGTATATCTTCAGATGGGGTGTAATTGTCTTTATATTTACACTTCATCACACTGCGTTTGTTTTACCATCTCCAAAGTTCAGTATTTGGCCCCTACTGCAGACACACGTGGTGGCCAAGAGTTCTGATACCTGGATGTCCGACTCCGAGAATGATTTGGTTCTTCTATTCATTCAATTTAAAAACATTTCTGACATGAATCATACATTTTGTCCACTTTTACATAAAACTTCATCCAACCAGCAGACAATACAAAATAATTTGGTTCATCTTTAACTTTCAAACAGGTGCGTATGCAGAATATCGAGCCATAATAGACCTGTTGTTAACATGGATATATTGTCAGTGTAAAGCCCAGCCAGTTTGCCTGTTGGAATTAGCAATTAACAAGTAAAAAATAAGACATTACGTATTTAAGATTTATTTTGGGCATTAATTCATAAATCATTTCATGAAAATATATGGTTAGCATATTTACAGTCTTTATGATTTGCTACAAACCACCATATACATTTTTGATTGACCCTGACGGCCCGAACAGGAACATTCCCGGTTACTGTACTCGATATCAGCCCTTAGCCTGGATAACATTCCTAAGACGAGTCATACTTGAATGAGTGAGGAAACGAATGAATGTGTTGTGTAATATCGGCTTCAACTGCAAATGAACTCTAAAACATAAAGATAACTCTGGTTGGGTCAACAAAGCAAAGTAGATTAGGGCCTCCAATATTTACAGAAAACACAGACTATGCCATGACTGTATGAGGTATTTATGGTCACTGTGCCAGGGCCAGAGCTTTGTTGGGGCCCTGTGGATGATATGCTTTGGGGACCCATAGTCTGAACTAATGTATTCCAAGTTTAGACAATCCACATCCGTGCAACAATATATTTAGCAAACATCTGCTCTTTGGTGCAGTGGGAGCAGGAATTCCAGATGATGACTTAAATACTGACCGTAGCTTGGACACTGCAGTGCGGATGAGGCTGTGGACGTATTATAGCGCTCGGAATACTTCCAGTGGAATCAATGTTGACCAGGCACCACAGCCCTCTGCCGGCCTCTTTCTCGTATAAATGATTAGTTACCACATGAACACGTGGTCAATCAAAGCGTGTGACCACAATAGCACCTCAGAGCTCTTTGTGTGAGCGATCTACTGCAAGAGCCCAACACAGCAGCTGTGCCACTGCAATCTGAGCCAGGCGTAATAGGATTCGGTAGTGGTCATGGCCCCTAGTGTAAGCTTTGGGTCTATTCGGAACCTGGAACCTGTACACGCAAACAACTGCTGGAACAATAGTCAGTGGGAATAAAATAAGGCCGTGGCTGGAGAGCCGCGGCGCGGTCAAATAGCCGCGCAGTTTCAGGGACTGCTTCATTTCCCTTATAGCCTCATGGCTAACCCTAACCATAACCCTAACCCTAACCATAACCCTAACCCTAACCATAACCCTAACCTTAACCCTAACCATAACCCTAACCATAACCCTAACCTTAACCCGGCGCGGTCTAAAACGGCGCTAAAACGCGGTGAAATAGCGGCGCAGTTTCAGGAGCCGCGGTGCGCGGCCGGCACAAAATGAACATGGCAGTTTCGGCCGCGCGCCGCGGCTCTGCAGACACTGCCATAAAATAAATATGATTCTTCTTCCTAATTCATAACATACTACTGCACAATCCCTTTGGGCCGTATAGTATGCCCTCCACATGGGGCCACTGCAAGGGACCCTCAGGGCCTGGGGCCCCAGTGCAGCTGCACAGTCTGAACTGCCTGATGCTAGGCCTTGATCCGGTCTTAAAGGGTCTAAATTCCACTGTAGGTGACTAACCCAAAAACAGGACAAATATGAGGATAAAATTCACTTTAAACCAACCAAATGTTACAGCAGCAGAAGGAGTGCCACCGTTTCGGAAACGTTGAACTAAACTATTATTTATCCGTCAACAATATAAATAAAGCAATAGAAATTATCATAGGTGCAATTAGCAGCAGAGCTTTTCTAGTTTTGTTCATCTCCATGCTGTTCACATGATTAGCTTGAAATGTTCCACCGCATGCTGCTTGTGGCGGAGTGGATGGCACACATACCTGCCGTGTGGGGCAGTAGCGTCATGAGTTTGAATCTCAACTATTTACTGCATGTCATTCCCCAGTCTCCTTCCTATTTTCACATCATTTTCACACTACAGACCAAAAATGCTTTAAAAAAAAAAAAAAAAAAAAAAAAAAAAAAAATATATATATATATATATATATATATATATATATTCCACCGTAAAGCATTAAAGTGGTGACAAGCTCGTAACACCACCGGGCCAAGTGTCAGGTTAGCTTTGTGGAGGTGATGAGGAATTTTAGAGAAATAAATCACTTGTAAAATGCAGAATGCCAAACTGTAGAACAAGGCAATAATATTGATGTTATAAAGACACACGTATGTGTGTATATATTTTATATATATATATATATATATATATATACAGTATCTCCGAACACCTCTGATTGCAATTCTTACCTGTCAGCTCTTTCTTACAGTAGCATTTCACCTCCTCGACCTCTTGGTTCTGCCTTGTGATCATGGGGATGCTTCATTCTTCTTGAGACCATACAGCTGTTCAGCTCGGCCAAAACATTAGATTCTTTGAAGAGGTTGCCTGGTGCGGGATAATCTTGATCCTTACTTTTTATTGGCCTTTGTGTTTTTGCTGGTACTGTTCCTAAGTCGTGGTTGTGGAAATGCTCACGTAACGCTTTTATATAACACAAGCAGGGAACAGCTAATCTCCACAGTGGAAGGGCTCGCTTTGCCTTATCATGGCAGCTTTTGAAAATACATCCGTGAGGTCTGTTATAGGCTTTATATCAAATATGAAATGGGTATGAAAGGTATTGTATAATAGAGTGCATCACTACCAAAGACACAGCCCACTTTAGAATACAATGTGTGAGACAAAAACAAAATGTTCTCACTGATCTGTATGACTGTATCTTTGTTAACAACCTAAAAAAAAGTGACGGATTTTATTCCCATTTGACGTTTTGAGGAAAGATATAAACATTGTCAGAGTAAAACCTGTCTCACATCTTCAGGAAGAATGTCCCAGATTTTAGCTGCATAAAACTGAAACGCAGATTCCCCATGTTTAGTCCTGACTCTGGCACCAGCAGGAGGCCGGTCCATGTTTAGTCCTGACTCTGGCACCAGCAGGAGGCCGGTCCATGTTTAGTCCTGACTCTGGCACCAGCAGGAGGCCGGTCCATGTTTAGTCCTGACTCTGGCACCAGCAGGAGGCCGGTCCATGTTTAGTCCTGACTCTGGCACTAGCAGGAGGCCGGTCCATGTTTAGTCCTGACTCTGGCACCAGCAGGAGGCCGGTCCATGTTTAGTCCTGACTCTGGCACCAGCAGGAGGCCGGTCCATGTTTAGTCCTGACTCTGGCACCAGCAGGAGGCCGGTCCATGTTTAGTCCTGACTCTGGCACCAGCAGGAGGCCGGTCCATGTTTAGTCCTGACTCTGGCACCAGCAGGAGGCCGGTCCATGTTTAGTCCTGACTCTGGCACCAGCAGGAGGCCGGTCCATGTTTAGTCCTGACTCTGGCACCAGCAGGAGGCCGCTCCATGTTTAGTCCTGACTCTGGCACTAGCAGGAGGCCGGTCCATGTTTAGCCCTGTTTGGTAATTGCAACCATTCAAGATTCGATTAAAATATTTATATCAAAAGTGCCAAAAATATTCATATTGATATATTTACACACTGCTAATTATGATACGATATTTATGACTGAGTTTCACCCTTTTTGTCTGGTCTTTTTTAACGATAATTCCACACATAATTCGTAGACTCCATTTCCCAAAAGACTGAAATAACAAGCGTTGCCCTATCTCACCTCATTATTTGACGTGGAATGCCGCTATAATCTTTTGTTTTTGCTTTAAATGTTAACAATTTTAATTAGTTTATGATGAAATGTTAATATTAACATTTGTTTTTTTGCAAGGGCTGAAATCATTTCCATATATTTTGCATAACCTTTTCAATATGCCAGAAATGCTTATCTTATTGAAAAAAAAACTTGATGCTATAAATATAATATACTTGCTGTCTATGTGGAACAGTTGGGAAACAATAGACGCCCCTGAGCCAATGCAGTCACTCTTTATCCCACTCACAGTCATTTGGCAGATTTCATTTTGAAATGCCACGTCCCTGTTCCTTCTGGTTGCAGTCCATATTTTTAATGACTTTCACCTATTTTATTCCTCGTATACAATATAAAATCCTGTCAAATGCAGATCACAGATGTACTTTACAGTGAAATCCATTATGAAAATATCTGAATGATGAAAAACGGCTGTGTGGCTTGAGCATTTACCCCCGAACTATGTTAAAGGGGACGTATTATGTGCTGTTTACACACACTGTACCCTGTCAGACTGTGTCAAACATGTTTAAGGTTAAAAACTGTCACACAGCTATTTAAAGGGTAAAACAGGAAAAAGTACATCTACTTTTTACACATTTTAACGGACAAAACACACATTTCCACAAACTTAATAAAATTGTATTGAATTCGCTAATTTTTCTCTCGCACAAATACTTTTCTGAAAACCCCAGATGTGTAAAGTACTGAGTTTTTAGACCTGGTCGCTCATTTCTGCATTTTGTACATACACACGCTTTATAAATGAGACCTCTGGACACTGTTTTAGAAATCATCATCGCAATGGTTTGAGCAAGGGCATTTATACTCTTCCGAGCTCTTATTGGCCCTGCCCAAAGGGGAGGAGTTACAAGTGAAACCTCCCATTGTCTACAAGTCTGACAGATTCCCTCTTACTTGTGTTGTTAAAGCCTGTTGATGTCCGGCCAGCTCTTCTTCAGAGCTGTCTAATTCTGCATTAGCATTTGGTTTGATTTCTGCCATGGTCTTCTGAGGCTATCGTAGTCTGAGGGGAGGTTGTAACTCAGATCATTCACATTTAAAGACGGAATTTCTTTCTTAACAAAATGTCCTCCTTCCCTCCTCTTTCAAACCATCCCATTTTTATTCAACCAGATACAAAAAAAGGGACATTTAAGAAAGATTTAAACAGATCTACATAAAAAAATACCTTCACTTTTCATTGGATTCTCACTATTTTAAAATTGTTATCATTTTTTATACAGCACAAACCGCTCGGTGAAACCACAACCTCTGTTCAGACTGAATTCAGAAGTACATCACATTGATCTAAATTGGTTTAAAATTGGAACCAGATTCCATCACTCTCCCGGTGACTCTGGTTGCTCCCTGGAGTTTTGTTCCTCCTCAAACCATCTAACGACAGTCGGTCCCTTCTTCTTCACACGCACCACCCACTTCACACCTCCTCCTCTTTGCTCGCTGCTCCTCTCTGCTCCTTAGGGCTTGTGCTTTCAAAAACAACACTATTTCTCCACAAGCGTCTCCTCTTTACATTCAAACACAGGGATTTCAAACAATAGTTGGCGATAACAAGAGCGTTGCCTAATTTCCTTCAGGGGATGAAATTTTCTTTGATTTTAATGTTTATATATTATGCTTGATTAAGTTTTGGTGTGCGCCTTTATTTGTCTGAATTACAGGAAAAGTCTTTCTGACGCAGGATTTGTTTTAATCTGCACAGCTGTTTGTATTGCGGCCCTCTGAGAAAATGTAGTAGACTTTAAGTATACTTGATGAAATAGAGTGTATACTAAGTACACTACGTTTATTCAGGGGAGCACGCTGCCTTCTGGGATCGACTCTGAAGAGAATACTTAAGTGCCGTTTTTACTTATTATTTTTTATAGCATGTACACATATTTAAGTGAGCTCTTATCGAAAATCAACTTCTAAACAAGCTAAACTTCTCATAAGTCATTCATATAGGCTCCATACGAATTTGTGATTGTATAATTGTATCTGTAAGTATCAGTAGGGTGCGGTGACTTGTGTGGATGGGTAAGCAGACTTGGGGGTGTTCATCAGTATTTAGTGGCTCAAACCTCGGTCTCCCTTCTGGTGAATGCCTAACCTACTGAGCTAAACCACCTTGCTTTTTTACCTGCTGGATGGATGGAATAGTCTCACTTCACAGATCAATTCATTATGCAAATTAGTGTTCTATGCTGTTAAATTACTGTATTTCTAATTAACATCTAACCATTAGAAACGTGAACAGAGTCTCTGCTACACACAAAGACTTGTCTCTAAAACATAGATTATAAGTCAGTTTGTTGAAACGTGGCGCTGCCGTTGCTTCGCTTCTCCTCTGCACATGCTCAGTCAGGGCAAAACATCCTTGATTCCCACACTGGTTTATTCAGCGTGGTTTGAGCACAGATCCATGTGTTTGAGGCTGTGTGGTCCTCAGAGTGCATGTGCAGAGCTCTAAAAGAAGCTGGTGTCTGCTCTGGTTCTAAAAGCTCATGTTAGAGAGCGGAGCATGAGCGGGCCCCTGAACACGGTCACAAAATGAAAAGGGGTGAGAAAAGAAGAACCAAGCTTCCCGCAGTACTGCTCAGTGACCTGCAGAGGCCACTAAAAGTCACTGCGACTTCAGCCATGTGAGGGGAAAACAGGCTTATTTGGATATTTGAGAACTTCTTTAAATATAGTTGTAACACACAGTCATTTTAGTTTGCCCTGACTGCACGCCACTGGTAAATGTTGGTTTAAGTCATGGGAATACTGTAACAAACATACATAAAAGTGAATGTAATTTGATTGAAGCATTTGATGAAAAATAGAAAAGTTATCTGTGTTCTATTCTGAATAAGAGAAAACAGTACTGTTTATTCTTATCTGTATAGGCGTAGACAAGCTGTCACGATTCTGCCTGGGGTCCAATTAGGATGCAAAATATATTTACATAACAGCCACATAACATAACAGACTTTATTTTGCTCCATACAAAACATAACAGTTAAAGTGACAAAAGATGCATAGATAATTAGAATGCCATTGATTAAAACAGTGAACTATAAATCAAGTTGTATAGATGTCAAGTTGTCCAAGTCCCCAAGCCAAAACGAATCCACCACATACTATAACTTATGAAGATATTGCAGACACAGTTGGTTTAATGCAGATTTGTTGGCAAGATGTATTTGTATTAATAGTTTAAATCTTCCCTTCAGTAACTCCACAAACTGGTTTCACTGTGGCTCTTTGCACACGTGTGAGAGGAACTGCAATTATCTGTGGGACTGGGATTTGGAACTCAAAAACATCATGTTATTTTCCCACAAGCTGACTTTTATTTTTCTCAGTTCACTGTGACCATTTGCATAGTTTAGTGCCTGGACTTATACGAGAGGCACTAGTTATAATTTAAATCAGCACTCCAAAAGAGCTAAGATGAGACACAAATGGCAAAACTAAATGTGTTTAATTTTTTAGCATTTTCTGTGACTTTGCTCTCTCAAAATATAAACTTTCACAAAGAAAAAATTTGCAACTTTGCCCCCAAAGATGATTTATTATTTAGTTGTATCCACTTGCATTCACAGATTTGCAGTACATGGGACATTGTAACTTTAAAGGTCTCTTTCTCATTTTTCTCTCTCAGAAACTTAAAGGTCAGGACTGCACCAAACTTTACAAGATTTTGACTGATCACACTGAATGATTTGTTGAGTCGGATTTATTAAAGGTTTATTTGAAAACTTGGTGATGAAAAAGTGAGAGAACTATAGAAGAAGTTTCAAATTGATAAAAAAAATGTTCCTATTACCCTGCCGTGTCTCGCCTTCATATATTATATCCTTCTGCAAGTACTTTCCATGTGTGGGTGAACTATTAATTTATTTCAGTTCAGAGTTTTAAAAGAAGCATTGAATTAGAAGAAGCATAAGCATAATCAAATAGAAGGAAAAACAAACAAAATACAAACGATGCTAAAAAGGAGTAGGACATTTTAATAGTAATAATTATAGTGCCCTATCCTTCTTCCAATTTCAACGAATTGAGTGTACTGTAATTACATTTTCAGTTACTTTTTTTAATAGCCTTATTCATAAGCATGTCAAATACAAAGATTTCTACTATGAAAACCCAACACATAATATTAATGTATTTTGCAAATATATTTTCCTTGTCATTTCTTTTTAAAGTGGATTATGGAGTAATTTATTCATCTTTAATTAAGGATGTGTTTTTGCCAGGATTTAAATACTTTTTTGCACATAATTTTGATTACAGTTCCCAAATAACATAACATACTGTAATTGGTATTGGTAATAGATAGTGGTGCATAAGAGCAGCCATGTCTCTGTCAGTCAGCCTGCGGGCAGCCGTGACGAACCCAAACCAACACTCCCCTGCTTAACTAACACTGCATTTTGTCTGCACAGTTCTACAGATGCCTCAAAGCCTTCATCCGCTGCTCCCCTCTGGGCCAAAACTCCACGCTCAAGTCCTTCTCCCGGGTGACCAGGACACTTCGCACCTTCCGCCAGGAGAGGGAGCACCCCGGCCTGTCCCTGTCCATCCGCAAAGATTCAGCCAATGAAACCAACAACCGCCACAACCACCACCACCGTACTCCAACACCGTCCCTACACAAGTCCTGCCCTCCGTCACACAGCCCGCCCAAACGGCGAGTCGTCCTGGTGGCCCACTACAGGGAGTAGATGCCAAACGGAGAGAATGTTTACACGCTCAGAGGGGAAAAAACACCTCAACTTTGATGAATAACAAATCCTCTTATAACAGTGGGTGCATAGTGGGCTCAGCAGGAGGCTCATGCGCTCCTCTCCGGGCTGTGTATGAGAGCAGGGACTTAAAGACATCCACACCGGGGGAGCTTAGTGTCTTATGTTTCGACGTGTTGAAGCCGGGACCAAGGCAACCTGCAGACCACTTGTTTGAATTCATCTATTACACATGCAATCAGAATAAGCTCCTACGACTGCATTTTAACACGAGTGTTTCACACGTGTGGATTTTATAGAATGCTACAGAGCTTTTTAGGCAGAGTTAGAAAGACGGAAATACTATTTTGCGTAAATTATTGAGTTTGGATCAACTCAGTTCTGCACAGAGTGAGCCCAGTCTGGACCAGTCTGCACCTGTCCAAACCCTGTCTGGACCAGTCTGCACCTGTCCAAACCCAGTCTGGACCAGTCTGCACCTGTCCAAACCCAGTCTGGACCAGTCTGCACCTGTCCAAACCCAGTCTGGACCAGTCTGCACCTGTCCAAACCCAGTCTGGACCAGTCTGCACCTGTCCAAACCCAGTCTGGACCAGTCTGCACCTGTCCAAAACCTGTCTGGACCAGTCTGCACCTGTCCAAAACCTGTCTGGACCAGTCTGCACCTGTCTGAACCCAGTCTGAATCCAGTCTGAACCTTTCTAAACCCAGTCTGGACCAGTCTGCACCTGTCCAAACCCAGTCTGGACCAGTCTGCACCTGTCCAAACCCTGTCTGGACCAGTCTGCACCTGTCCAAACCCAGTCTGGACCAGTCTGAACCCAGTCTGAAACTTTTCTAAACCCAGTGTGGACCAGTCTGAACCCAGTCTGAACCCAGTCTGAACCTTTCTAAGCCCAGTCTGAACCCAGTCTGAACCCAGTCTGAACCCCAATCAAGACCAGTTAGAATCCAGTCAAAACCTAGACAGAACTAATCAGAAAACTTGTCAAAAGTTGAGCTGGGCCTGACCAGATTAAACCCAGTTTTAAGCAGTCTGGGTTGGTCTGAACTAGTCTGGACCAGTTCAAACCTAGTACACATCATTCTGGACCAATCAGAACCAGTCCAAACCGTGTCTGAACCGGTCAAGTGGTCCAAACCCATTCATAACCCGTCTGAACTTGTCCTAACTCAGTCCCCAAATGTCATGTCAATGACCTGGTTACACCATTAAACAAACAAACAATAGGCAGCTCTTTCAAATTGTCCAAATGTCGAAGGTTCAAAAAAAGTGTTGTTTTGTTTGTATGTCAGAAATGTATCTTTTTTAAATAATAATACTCAAAAAATATATATATACATATATGTGTGTGTGTGTGTGTGTGTATTCCCATTTTTATTATTTTTCCTGAAATGTAAAAAAACAAATCTGCCCTACTAAGTAGATTAATATTGAACAACAACAATGTAAAATTCAAGATTAAGTAAGATATATAGAAACTGTTCGATCAAAATTAAATTAGCTACAGTATTTTCATCAACTTGCCCCAAAATAATTCCTTATATGAAACAAATATGCTCTTGACTGTACAATGACCCATACATTTTTACACACTTATCTTGGTCTGTAGGCTGGATTAGGCACTCCAACACTAGTTTAGACCTTTTTTTAGAATGTATTCATCTCACCTCGTTCACAGTGTATTTGCCACAGTACTTACCTCCACGAGCCTCCAGGGGGCGGACAATTTTTTCTTACTTTAGCTCTCAGAATTGGGAGTGAACCAGAGGCCATCACACCGTCTCCGGCAGCGCACAGGAAGAGGCCTACTGGATCTACTCATTTAAAGACTTGTTGGAAGTCCGTTTACATCAGTGTCAAGGATAAAGTTTTGAAAAAACTAATAAAATGTAGATCTAAACAAATGTCAGTTACAGAATGTGACCATGGTTCTCTGAGTGAAGTAACTCTCATGTCTCAAGATGATTTGACTAAATAAACAGGCTCTTGTTCAATTTATTGTAGGCATTTATTACAGAATGAACTGCCATTGTATGATTTTATGAAAGCATTAACATGAATTACAGATATTGTACCTTGACAGAGGTCTGCGTCCACTACTAGCCTTTATTTTGATGTGAACTGACTTCCATATACAACCATTATTTGGCTGTATCCGTCCCATATTTGTATTTTTGGAACTTGTTTCATGTGTTGTGTTCGATACCAAAAACCAGCATGTTTAGCCCAGTATTGGCCTGTCAGCAGTGACATGGAAACAAGCACGGCAGCACTTTACGGTTTCAGATGAGCCACATCAAGGGTAAAACGCAATCCTCTCAATCCTTTCATTACAAAAACATGCAGTAAGTAGGTTAGGAGTTGAGCTTATAATTATTATGAAGAATTATAATAGCATAAATAGCAAAATAATACAATTTTCTGATCAAAATATTATTCAGGGACAAATTGGATTGTGGGGAGTTGTTTTTAAAGTATTTTCTATGTAAACAAGTAGGAATATATCTTCTTTGGTAACTTTCCAATAAACAGAGAACATTTGCTACACCTTTTCCTCATCACTGTATGTAAAATGTGTACATGGAGTTTGTCATATTTGCAGAGAAGAATAGAGCTGCACTTATGGTACTGTACAGCTACTGTACCTTGCAGTACTTTTGACCGTGGTGTTTCATTGCAACCTGGGAGCAGTTTGGTGGCCATCAGCATTAATCCATCTATTTTCTAATCCAGTATTTTTTATTATTATTCATTATTTTGCTCTTGGTCTTGATACATATCTGTAATAATGTCAAACTATCCAAAGAAGGCAACATTCCCATGTGGAAATGTGCTTGTGATTGTATGATGTGCCAAGCTAATCAGCCAGAAGTGAACAAAACCACATTTCTTTTCAAAGCCAAAAAACAATACTCATCAGGCAAAACAGCAATGACATTACTGGCATTTTAAGTTGGATTTGCGCAGTTGTGCACAGTAATTACTGGTGTAAATAAAAAGGCAAAATATGTTCCTCTAAGAGCCATGTTTCCATGGGCTACCTTGGTACGGTCTGAAAGTGTCTCCACTGCCTTATCTGAACTGTTCCAGCCCACTTCAGGGGTCCGCAGTAGACAGGGTCGAGCCCTCTTCAGCTTGTCTCTGCTCCGGGTTCACTTTAGCTAACAAGGAACTAAAGCACCACAGAGTGATGATTGGACATGAAAGAATTAGTCTCAGGTGAAAACAAGATGGCAAAAAGCAGATATAATCAGATATGGTAACTTCTACTGTAAATTCATCTGACAAACCTAGCAAAACAAAGCTAGCTCACGTAAGCTAAGGTCCTCTTATGCGCATGTTTTGAGTTGATGAAGAAACCCACACAGACACAAAGAGAAACATACAAACGCCACATAGAAAGGCCTTGGAGTCAAACCTGGAACCTTCTTGCTGTGAGGCAAGAGCCTTTGAGTAGTCAGATATGCCTGTCCATTTCCACAAACTGTGAACATGGCAAACAAAATAACAACATAAAACATATAGTGTGGGGAGGATTTACCGTAGTGACCTTGCTGATCAAGCGTGGTCAAAAGCGATACCTTCCTCTGGTATCAGTCAGAGCGCAGCAGGGAATGGAAATGGCTCCAGCAATTACCACACGGCGCCTGGAGCCTGATGTTCACACAGACAGAATAGATATGAATGCAATGTAGGATTCTTCACATCGGGAAGTAAAAAAAAACACCGCCATCGCCATGGACACCAGGCTTTACAGTAATAGAAATTGATTGCTAATGCTTAGTGAAGACACTTCTACAGAACTGTTCCTCCTCCTCTGCAGATCTTGTCCTCTTGTTATATGCAATTCCAACCTGCCTTGTGTTTGGGACCTGTGGAAAATGCTGGGAATCAAAGCCATTGGTGGTTCATTTTCATCATGAGGGATTTGTCATTCACTTCACAGTTTGAAGTTTGTCTGTTGTGCGTTTTTGTGTTGTCACTTGTGTTTTTGAGATAAAATAAAGAACATAAAAGAAACCCGAAAGTGTGTTGAATGTACCAAACTCTGCCATATTTTCGCATATAACTATGCATATATTTGTGTTGATTAATCCATTAATTATTAAAACGGGGTTATTTACTGGTAGTGGAGGGATTAATTCTCAATTACAGCTTTCAGCATCGTTCAAGGAGGCACATGTTTGACGCTAGCAATGATATCACCGTGAAGGAATAACAAGCTGAGGGCAAACTAAGCAGCTGTTCTTTGGTAATAATGATGTGTTTGGAGCAGCACACGAATACTTCAATGTCTGAGTAAGAAATGTAGAAAATCCAAACAGAATTAAGTATTTTATCATGCATATTTTAGGATGATCTTAATAAGCCCCTTTTCCATGGGAGCATTATGGAGCGGATTGGTACGGTCTCAAAATGAATGTCTTATAAGAGCCATATTGAGACCTTTTATATGTTTGCACCACCAGCCACTGTGTGGCACTGTAGCTTGTCTGGTCTTATTTAGGTGTGGGCAGGTGTGCCTATTTAAGGCCCAGTTATGGTGGTCTCGGGGCGACAGAGAAGAGGCATACCGTCTTTGGCCGTGGTTGTTGTGCAGGTGTTGAAAATGGCAACAGGTGCCAATAAAAGGATTCTTCACTAAACACATGAGTATCTTACCACCTTTAACTCTGTGAGTCTAGTGTCTGGTGGCACAGGGCCACTGGCCGCTACAGGTCTGAAGCAAGGTCTCTAAGTGGAGTCTAGCTTGGACAGCTTTGCCTCTCATGAATTGGCATTTAGACTGTTACTGTCAAAGCTGTGTTTTTAAACCACATGCACCTTCACAACAATATCACTGTCTTCTCAAGTTGTCAGCTAGAGTTGGTAATGGACTGAACAATGCACTGTTTGTCCCTGTTTGCCAAACTTCTCATTCATTCAAGTATTACAATCTCCGTCAGGGCTTTTCTGTTCTAGAACATGTTACGGTCACATAATATACTCATTGTATGTGTGAGACCGACATGTCTTACTTGATTTCATGGTCTTGGTCCATCTCCCTCTTCAGAAAAAAGAGCTTTTCCGTATGATTCTATCTTTTGTTAATATGTAAGTCAATTTACCTGTACTCATTCTGATTATTTTGGTGCTAAAATACCAGCCATCATTATGCACCGAGACCTGTAAGAAGAAAGGAGATTATTGTTCTTGCAGCCCCTGTTCTGCAGTTTTTGCAGCTTGTTCTACACATCGACTGTCAGACAACTGTGTTGTGTCACTGACAAACATAAAAGAATATTGTATCTAAATATCTGGAATAAAAGATAGATAAAATGATACTATAGAAGAAAACGCTTCCTCACGGGTGGTCTCAATTTCTCCCCCTTCAAGCTCGGGTCCTCTACCAGAGGCCCCTGGGAGCTTGAGGGTTCTGCGCAGTATCTTTGCTGTTCCTGCACTGTACTTTTCTGGACCGAGATGGCGGATGTTTTTCCTCAAGCCATTCCTCAAGTTTGGGGGTCACTGCCCCAGGTGCTCCCTCCGATCACTACGGGCACCACCGATACCTTCACGCTCTAGGCCTTCTCCAGCTCCTCTCTGAGGCCTTGGTATTCCTCTAGTTTCTCATGTTCCTTTTTCCGGATGTTACCGTCCCATGGTACTGCAATGTCCACCACCACGACTTTCCTCTGACCCTTGTCAACCACCACTATGTCCGGTTGGTTCAACATTACCATTCGGTCTGTCTATATCTGGAAGGACCTTGGCTCGGTCGTTCTCCACCACCTTTTGGAGGTGTTTCCGACTTTGTCCTTGGGGTCTCCAGCCCGTACTCTGCTCAGATGTTTCTGTACACTATGCCAGCCACCTGGTTGTGGCTCTCCATGTATGCTGTCCCTGCCAGCATCTTGCACCCTGCAGTTATGCATGACTATATATATATATATATATATATATATATATATATATATATATATATATATATATATATATATATATATATATGACTATATAAATATCCACGTAAAATGACATACTATCTAATAGATAGTATGTCATTTTAAGTAGATTGTGTAGATAGTATGTATGCTGTTAATTTACTCACAAGGCAAGTTCAGGAGATCATGAGATTCCCATCAAAGGCAGACATGTGTAGGAGCTGTGTCAGATCTGTAAGTCAAAGACAGAGATGGATATTGTCAGACAAGGCTTTTATTGCCATATCACTGTTAGGGACAATTAGATGCATCAAATCAATGACATGGGGAAAAGGCATGAGAACTTTCCTCACCAATCCATTAGTTTTATGCCTCTTTCTAAGTGGTCTACGCAGAGATGCCCAGACCTCGTGGACAGGCTCTCTTCTCTTCTCGTCCAAGTCCAAGACCACCAAAGTTATCTCAGACGGGGAAATAATCAACACAAAATTATGCATAATAGTCTTGTGGTGACACACACCACACACAAATACATCAAATTAGAAATTAGAATTAACCATATTCTAGAGGCAGAAAAACATCTATAACAATTCACAACATTTATTTTTCAAGTTCAACTATAATTACTTGCGAAACCAGTGTTGATACTTATTTCCACATAGTTTTTAGCTGTTTTATGGAATAAAAAAAAATGTAAATCTTACACTAGGAGCATAAACCAGTTATAGAACAACATAAAGAAAATACACTCCCCATGTACATTTTCTTACTAAGCATGTGTGAACAAATTAAGTTTGACCTTTCAAAATATTATTTTCCGTTCACTGAAAAAAAAGCAGTATTCTATTCGCATTGAATGGCTTTTAAGAACTGACTCAACTTTTAGCAAGTTAAATCAGAATCAGAAAAGGTTTATTGTCATTGAACACACTTCGCAAACATAGGAACTCGGCGTTAAGGTGCAACATGAAACAATTAATAATACAATCATAATAATAATAATAATAATAATAATAATAATAATAGCAGCATCTATAGAGTCAAATATGGCATGCATAAATTAAGAATTTAATAATAAAACAAGTTTTTATAATAAGTAAGGTAAAAAATACACTTGGTCTCAGTATGTACAGAGATATGCCACGTCTCTGTGAAGCACAAAACAGGAGATGAAGAAAAGTCTCTGTTTAGTCTCATCAGCAACACCAGTTCATCCAGTTTGTTGGAAAGTGAAAATCCAAAGTAAGGTCATACGTAAGGCGCACGAGCACACCGGCCCGCTTTCCCTGTCTGTGTCTCACTCTTTGGCCAAAAAAGGGCTAATTCCGCAGCAGATGTTAAAAAAACTGGAACTAGATCTGAAGGAGTTGTGGTTCTGATGGTTAAGGGCTCTTCACGGGTGTAAGAGCACGCGGACACACAATTTACACACAAAAACAGACAAAACAAAGTGCAGTGTAATCCCTCATTCGTCCAGGCGTGTTCCATAGTAGAAAAAGCTTCAGCTGTAGTCATCTGGACTCAGTTTGAAAAAATAGACGTTTCGACTCTCATCCAAGAGTCATTGTCAATAAAAGAATTTAGATCGAGAACTCCGATATTAATACTGTTCTGTGGTAAGACCCGCCCATTGGGAGGAGCCTTTTTGAGTCTGTTTTTGAGTCGGCAACTTGTCCTTAGGGTGAACCAGTTTTTGTCTTAAAGTGTTTCCTGGTTTAAAATAAACAGGGACTTCGTGTTGTCTAAAAATTCTCTGCAGTTTTTCCGACAGGCCAGACACATAAGGGATAGAAACACCCTTCCTTCTCTGTTCAGTTTCCCTTTTGTCCTGCTTCTTGGTTCTCTTCACTCTGTTGAGAGCCCAAGCGGGGTAACCACAGGCTGAGAGGGCATAATGCCCTCTCAGCCTGTGGTTACCCCCCGACTCAAAAACAGAGCAATGTAGTTTATTCGATCCAATGCAGTGAAGAAAGCTGTAAAGAACGTTACATAGGTGAGACAAAACAGCCTCTACACAAGAGGCTTTATCAGCACAGAAGAAATACAAGTTCAGGACCTCAGAGTGCCGTGCATCTCCATCTTGAAGCCTCTAATCACTCGTTTGAAGACGGTGAGGTGAAGGTTTTAAGCAGGGAGAAAAGATGGTTTGAAAGAGGAGTCAAGGAAGCTATTTTTGTTAAAAAAGAAAGACCTTCTTTAAACAGAAATGGAGGGCTAAGGTTTAATCTTCCTGTTATTTATAATGGGTTACTGAACCCCTGGAAAGGTAGAGGACATTCAGATGCTAATCAGGTACTCAGGGTGGTTGAGCCAGGGTCTCACAAAGACAAAGAGGTTTCTAATAGCCCATTAAAATTCTGAATAGGCTAGCTCGGTAGATACAAGGGGGGAGTTTCTGTTGAAACAAACAACTCTTTCTACTTCAGGAAGGCTCCTCCCAATGGGCGGGTCTTACCACAGAACAGTATTAATATCGGAGTTCTCGATCTAAATTCTTTTATTGACAATGACTCTTGGATGAGAGTCGAAACGTCTATTTTTTCAAACTGAGTCCAGATGACTACAACTGAAGCTTTTTCTACTATAAAACAAAGTGCACCTAAACACCAGGGCATCCGTCTGTGGTTTCATCTTGGATTATAGAACTTATAACTGTGAGTTCTATTAACAAAATGCAAGTTGGGTTTTAACAATAAACTATGAGACAAGCAAGTGACGGACCTTCCAGAAGTAAAGCTACGTAGTCCACCTTGAATACTACAATGTGGCATTACACTAATTGTAATCTATAGTAATATAGCTCGAAAATCATTCTTAAACTACTTAGGAAAAGTTCAGCTTTGTCCAGTATATTGGTTCTTCACTAAATGCTCAAATGAAAATAAATGTTTGTATACTATAGTTTGTGTATCGATTTGGGCACTGATTCCAAGAGAGTAAATAAGTCTGAATAAAAAACATAAAAGAGCTTTCAATAATTTTATGTAGCTGACATCTAAAACATGTACAGCACTGTAGATTAGATACAGCAGTTCAAATCATTTTTTTTTTCCTAATTCAACCCCAATGTCCTGACGTCCTGTTGCTTTGTTTTCAATGTTGTCACCATGGCACTTTTCTGCTCCACTGCTGCCGTTGATGAGGGAGTCTGAAAGCCTAATTGTAATTACTGGCAATTACATCGACCCAACACAATGCTACTGAAATAATTGACTTTATTTGTGTGCATGTGTATTAAATAACCTGTGTGTAGTTCTCAGTCTAAAAGAGCGGGTGACAAAGTGGGATTTGCACCTCTGACAGTTCTGAGGAGTAAAAGTACAACTGAAACTCCTTTATTTGAGTAAAAGTACAAAATGACACCATCGTAAATGTACCTAAAATATGCTGTTGATGGAACTGTGTTATAGATTGAATCGATTGAATTATAGGCTTTACATTAATTACCTGTAATAACAATGAATCAAATGAAACTGCATCCCCGTCTAAGGCCCAAAGTCACTGGGATAGGCTGCAGTCACCCGCAACCCCGAACGAGAACAAGCCGCAGAAAATTAATGAATTAATTAATCCGATTTAATCAAATGGTAAATTGGTGTATATTAGAGATAAAACAAATGTTTAGATTTTTTCTATACGTTTTAGCTTGTTAATGGTGATGAAGGTTGAATAAATTGAAAACCTGACAAAAGTCTGACTGATGTGATCTTTCCCAAAGTGTTTCTTTAGCCGAGGAGCTAAAGCCTGGTCTTTCTCCCGTCTGTGTTTATGAACACACAGCTGTGATCTCACACATGTGCTCAGCAACACTGCATAAGTATGATTCAGTCAGCTTGTTTACACTCGTTATGACAGCTTCTCCTGTTTTTCTAACTATGACTTAGTTTGGTAGTACCAGTAGTTTGGGAGTTCCTGTGGTAAATATTTATTCTAGTTTCATTTCTGTTAAGTTTCCATTTGTGAAGATATAAGAGTATAAAACTACAGGAGGTAGTGCTGAGATTTAAAACAGAATCCCTCTGTGATGTCATCAAAAGGCGACATAAAAAAACATAGTGCATATGACAGGTTAGACTACAGATTTCACTAAAATGTAGTGAACACAATTATATTTCAGATTTTACTAAGCATTCTGCCTATTTGCCCCCAGACAATTTTTGTAACGTTTGGAATGTTACTTCTTGGTTGGCAGCAAATAGTACCTAGCAACCATACTGCAAACATCCAGTACATTACACAACAGTTACAATAAAGCCAACACCTTTATTGTCCTGAATTATTGTGCCAGATAACATCAAAATATTGTGTAACATAAACCACCATAGAACCAAGCTAAACAGGGGGTCAGTGTTTACCTTAAAGCTGAGCTGGATGCTTAGGGCTAGGGATGCAGACCTAAACCCACCTTCAGGTTCAGGTTCTGATTCAAATCCTGAGGTTTAGGTTCAGGTCCGGACCTAATGAGTCCGGACCTGAACCATGCCATATTTGCATAATGTTATAACAGCATAACACAAGCTACTTGGCTCAATTAAGTTGAAGACACATGAACAAGGACGACTATCAAACACAAGGCTTAACTGCAGACTGAAATAAACTCAATTTATCTGGTTTATTCACTGTTTATTAACAGAAGTTACAACTTACAAATCACAAGCTGCTAGCTACGAGCTAGCTGCTAAACTATAGCTTAACAGTTAACACACGAGCATGTGTTTTACTTGAGGAGTTAAGTACTGGTATTGGGGCAGCTGTTTCAGCTGATACTATGTTTGTCAAGTGTATTACTGGTGTGACTGGGCTGTTTCCCACACCTGAAGTTTAATGCCTTTAGATACATTTCCACTCTTTAATTTTGCAGATCCATTGGCATCAAAGTCATGTAAAAACCTTGAAAAACTAGCATAAAAGTCAACTAAAACCACTATAAATCAAAAATAGAATATGAAAATATTTTACACTACACACAATACATCATATTAACAGCATTAAACACAAGACCATATTTAGCAACTGTAGAATACAAATACTATTACAAAATATAAACTCCAATTAATGAATCCAGCAATTAAACAATATTACTTTGACTTAGTATTTACTTAGATGTATAAATATGTATATTGCACATTGACCCACTGAAATACATGGTACATCACACCACAACATAACAGTTATTTCATTCATATTGTAGCGACCCTAATGTTAAGTATTATCTGGTTAATGTTCCTTTCACGCTGCTGTTAATACAGTGTTATTGTGTAGAGTGCAGGTCATTACATATTGATAATATAATAGATCCATGCATATTAGTTACAAGTTGTTGTTATTTACACCCAAACCAAAGCACAACCCGCTCCTTTAACAAGCTTAAACTAACAGCGGCACAAGCGGCACAAGCGGCGACGCACGCGGCGGCTTAAAACGCTTCAAATAAAGTCAGTGATCTACAGCTGCCTCAATGTTCGGTCTCTCGCGTCTTTAAACTCATTGCGCCGGCTTCAACTTCTGCCGCGGGGAAGACGCGTGCGTCGCTGATGCTCCGGGCCATTGACAGCGATGTCAGTGTTCACGTCTTCTAGTGCGAATTTTGTGATCTAATAATAATAATAATAATAACTTTTATTTATAGCGCTTTTCAGTGACCCAAAGACGCTGAACATATATAAAAAAAAGGGGGGGGTATTTACAGACAGGGGGGGACAGCACGTACAATACACATTAATATACAGATAAAATGAACAAGACAGAAGAAGTAGAGAGAAAAAGATGGGGATGTAACAGGGGGTAGAAGAGTAGGCAATGGGGTAGAGGAGGCTAGGGGTAGGGGAGGTCATAGGCTTGGGTGAAGAGGTATGTTTTGAGGCGGGATTTGAATGTTGTGAGTGAGGGAGAGTGGCGGACAGGTTGGGGGAGGGAGTTCCAGAGTCGGGGTGCTGTTCGGGAGAATGCTCTGTCGCCAAAAGTTTTGAGTCGGGATGTTGGTGCAGTCAGGGTGAGAGAGGAGGAGGATCGGAGAGCTCGGGTGGGGCGGTGGGGGATGAGGAGGTCAGACAGGTAGGGGGGGGCAAGGAGGTGAAGAGCTTTGAAGGTGAGGAGGAGTATTTTAAAGTTTATGCGCTGCTTGATGGGGAGCCAGTGGAGAGAGCGGAGAACGGGAGTGATGTGATCACGGGACCGGGTGTGGGTGAGGAGGCGGGCAGCGGAGTTTTGGACCATTTGGAGTCTATGGAGGGAATGGGAGGAGATGCCAGTGAGGAGGGAGTTGCAGTAGTCGAGGCGGGAGGAGATGAAGGCATGGATGAGGGATTCAGCAGCGGGGAGGATGAGGCAGTGTCGGATTTTGGCGATGCGGCGGAGGTGGAAGTATGAGGTCTTGACAATGTGGCTGACATGGGGAGTGAAGGAGAGGGTGGGGTCCATGATGACACCGAGATTGCGTACCAGGGTAGAGGGGGTGATGGTCGAGGTGTCGATGCTGAGTGAAAAGGGACCAGTTTTATTGAGAGTGGATTTGGTGCCAATGAGGAGGAGCTCTGTTTTGTCACTGTTCAGTTTGAGGAAGTTGAGAGTTAGCCATGATTTTATTGTAGAGATGCAGGCTTCGATGTGGCTGAGGGGAGGGTTTTGGGTGGATTTGGTGGTGAGGTATATCTGGGTGTCGTCAGCGTAGCAGTGAAAGTCCAGGTTGAGTTGGCGGAGGATGTGACCAAGGGGGAAGATGTAGCAGATGAAGAGGAGGGGGCCGAGGACTGAGCCCTGGGGGACCCCCTGCGTTACTGGGGAGAGGGTGGATGAGTGACCGGAGAGGGAAATGAACTCTTGCCTGTTGGTGAGGTAGGATGTGAGCCAGTCAAGTGCAGAGCCCTCAACACCCAGTTGGCGCAGCCTTTGTAGGAGGATGGAATGGTTTATAGTGTCAAAGGCTGTGCTGAGGTCTAGTAGTAACAGGATGTTGAGGGCCCCGGAGTCTGCAGAGGTGAGGAGATCGTTGAGTACTTTGACCAGGGCTGTTTCAGTGCTGTGAAGTGGGCGGAAGCCAGATTGGAGGGGTTCATAGAGGTTGTTTGACTGGAGGTGGGTGTGAAGTTGGGCGGCGACGATGCGTTCCAGCGTTTTTGAGAGGAACGGCAGGTTGGAGATGGGGCGGTAGTTGGAGAGGTTGGCGGAGTCTAGGGTGGTTTTTTTGAGGATGGGGGTGATGGAGGCCAGTTTGTAGATGGAAGGAACATGGCCGAGGGATAGAGACTGGTTGAAGAGGGTGGTGAGATGGGGGATGAGAGCAGGGAGGCAAGCCTTGGTTAGGGTCGTTGGGAGGGGGTCGAGAGAGCAGGTGGTGGTTTTGGAAGCGGTGATGATGTCTATGATATGAGAGGAGTTAACAGAGGAGAAGGTGGTGAGGGGAGGGAAGGGTGGGTGGTCAGGGAGGGGGGGGAGGCAGGGGTGGGGGTGGTGATGGAGTTAATGGAGACGGCAGTCATGGAGCTGTTGATTTTGGAAATTTTTGTCATTGAAGGCAAGGAGGAAAGAGTTGCAGAGGTCAGGGGAGGAGGGTGGAGTGATGTCCGGTGGCTGGAGCAGCTTGTTGACGGTGGAGAACAGGGTGCGAGGGCTCCGGTGGGAGCTGTTGATGAGGGTGGAGAGGTGGGCAGATTTGGCGGCTTGGAGAGCGTCACGGTAGGAGGAGATGTGTAATTTGAAAGCTTCGGCGTGGACGGTGAGGCGGGTTCTTTTGAGGAGTCGTTCGAGTTGGCGGCCAGTCTGCTTCATGGTGCGGAGTTCAGGGGTGTACCAGGGGGCGGGGTTGATGTATGAGACGGAGGAGGTTTTCCAGGGGGCTAGGGAGTCAAGGGAGTCGGAGAGGGTGGTGTTGAGCGTGACAGCATAGTCGTCGGGGGAAGAGGGGGGGGAGTCAGGGGGGAAAGCAGAGGATATGAGCTGGGAGAGCGTGAGGGGGTTGACTGACTTGATATTGCGGTAGGTGATGGTGCGTTTTTTGGGGTTGTGGGGCGAGGGTAGGGGGGCGGAGAAAAGGATGCAGAGATGATCAGAGAGTGGGAAGGGGAGGGGGTGGGGCTTAGATATGGGTAGGAGAGAGGAACAGACTAAGTCCAGAGTGTGGCCTTTGGTATGGGTGGGGAAGTCAATATGTTGGGTGAGATGGAAGCAGTCCAGGAGAGAGTCGGATGTCAGTGGGGCGTTGGAGCAGTCAATGTGGATGTTGAAGTCACCAGTGAGTAGGAGGCGGGCAGAGAGAGAGGATGCGATGTTGAGGAGTTCAGACAATTCAGTGAGGAAAGAGGGGTGGGGCTTTGGGGGACGATAGATCAGGATAGCGGTGATAAAGCTGGGGAGGGAGAAGGCGAGGTATTCAAATGATGAGATGGATGGAAGATTGAGGTTCAGTTCAGTGATGGATGTAGATTTTTTATGAATAACAGCAAGACCCCCCCCACGCCCGGAGAGGCGGGGTTTGGCAGTGTAGTTGGAGGGAGTGGCTTGGTTGAGAGCATAGAAGTCCAGGGGCTGTTGCCATGTTTCACAGAGGAGAAGCAGATCAATGTTATTGTCCAGTAGCAGTTCAGATATAACAGGTGATTTGTTGGAGAGGGAGCGGCAGTTCAGCAGTGCAAGGGAGATGGATGGGGGCGCGGAGATGGATGGGGGCGTGGAGATGGATGGGGGCGCAGGGGTGGGGGAGCGGAGGTTGCTGAGGTTGGCAGTGCGGCAGGTGGGGGTGACGGGAGGGCGAAAACTAGTCCAGAGTGAGGGGATAGGTGAGCCGTCGTTGGAGTGTTGGTTATGGGAGAGACCAGAACCCCGGTGGATGTAGCGGGGCCGGCGAAGGATCCCAGCTGAGCTAGCTGCAGAGGCAGCAGCAGCTGGGAGACGGTGGTTATGGTTGAGGAGGTGAAGGTCAGCAGCGGTGTAGGTGAGTAGGCGAGAAGTTGGTGGAGCGGTGGCCTGGAGGCGCGGGAGTGATAGTCCGAGGAGGAGATGGAACGTAGCAGCAGATGAGAGTAATCCAGTTAGAATGTTGGCGGTGGCTAGAAGCTGGTTAACTAGAAGCTGGTGGGCAGAGAGTTGTGAAAAAGCAGCAGTGGACCGGGTGTTGAAGCTGGTGGAGTGAGTGGCGTTGGTTGCCCCAGACCTTGTCTGCACGGCAGGGAGGCCGCCAGCTGTTACCTGGCGGCTAGGGCAGTAGATAGTCCAGGAGTGAGGGAGGAGATGAGTGATGGACGGTGCAGTAATGTCCGATGAAGTTAAGGAACAGGGATGTAGACAGAAGACAACACAGAGACGTGGGAACAAAACAAAACAATGGAAACGACTAACAAAACAAAGACGTTGGGACAGAAGCGGCAGTCCACATACCAGACGCCGGCGTTGCTCTAGCCCAATCAAGACGCATTTGAGTCCAGTTTTGTGACCAGATCGCCCCCGTCTGTGGAGCGGGGGAAAGCAGAGAAACGGGGCTGTACCTTGGTTGTATGGGGCTGCTTTTCTCCGGGTGGAGCCGGTGCCCCGCTCTCCGTGTCTGCTCCTGTGGCGGGCTGGGGCCACACCTTCGCCCAGGTACAGACCTCCGGGGCGGCGGAGAGCCGGTGTTCGGGCGTGGAAACGCCGGTGCAGCGGAGGAGAAGCGGTGCCGCTTGCTCGTGGTGCATGCGGCTCATGGTGGTGCCAGATTTTTTATGAGTCCAGAACCGAATCACTGGGGTTTTGTTTTTTTTGGACCTGAACCGAAACGTTTTTACAAGTCCGGATCCGGTCCTACAGAACGGTACGCATCCCTAGTTAGGGCTGTAGTCAATGAGACCTGACAAAGTTGGGACCCCTTTGGAAGTTGGGATGGGGGCACGTGCTGCACTAGTTGTATTAGTGGGGCATGGGGGTGTATTATTACCCATAAAAACATGTTTACTTGTTTAGTAAAAAAGTAAGAACAGTCAAAAACTGAAATTTGTTTTAAAAGCCGTTAAACTGTTTTCTCTGTTAGTGTTTCCAAGCTATAAAATATCAAATCACAATTTAAAAGGCGTACAGAAGTATTTAAAACACCCCCAAAATAGGCAAATTTAGACTGTATGAAGAATGTATTTGCACAAACTATCTGTATGTGTTTTATTAATAGAAAAAAGTATATTATCCCTGAGAAGAAATGTCTATAGTCAAGTCAGTGGGGAAAAAGAATGTCAACTGTACTTCCAGACCAGGAGCACGTGCAGTCCACATACAAACATCTGTGACCTTTAGCACAGTGAACCTTGGGCTGACCGGGACAACCTGAATGGACTACATAATGTTGAAAAACGAGCACTCTTCCCACCATCTTACCTTCCTTTGTGTCACTCAGAGCTTCTGACCTGCCGTCCTGTAGATTATATAGATATGATGCTAATTTACGTTTGCAGCGCTGCTCTCATTCTCCAAAGTGACTTCTGCTTGCGTAGATAAACACAGGAGCGCACTCAAACAGGCGATTAGTCAGGGGAGATGGATGACCCTAATTCCGCGAGGCTGTTGATGCCAGAAAACAATCAACATGACAACACAAGCCATTATTAACAATCAATGGTCAGACATGCCCTTAGTGTGTCCCTCTAACAGTGTAACTGCATTGTAAATGTCCTCCATTCAAAGTGCGGCGTCTTTGGCCACTACTGGACTGGAACAGAACAGAAAGACTCATTACTTAGACATTTTGAATTGATTAAAGGGCACGGTGTAAGTCATTTGTTATAATTGTGGTTAAGAAGGTTATTTTGTGGACTATTAGAAGTGGAATGGTACAAAGATGAGAATAATTTGCCTTGTTTCGCAAATATCTGATGTCACCCAAACATGATAAATAAAATCTAAATTGTACCTGAAGTATACTTTTTAATCATAAACACTGATTTCAGCAGTTCACAAAAATGTCCCTTCTCTGCGCCTCAACATTGCATTTTAATGGCTCTTTATGTAATGCATTGGATTTGGATCATGTTAAATGAATTGGAATTGGAATGAATTTTGTTTGGTGTTGACACGAGTGCCATGTGTCCGGAAACTGCTGATGCTAACGTGCACTAGCTTGGTTTTACTAAGTCTGTGGGCTCAAGATATATACTTAGCATCAATGGAAATACTGCGGTTTATCACAAGATCAAGTCAGCATTTGGTGAGAAATTATTTTCTGTTTATTTCTGTTTTTTTCCGTCTTGTTTTCACATGAATCTGTGTTCTCTCTTGTCTCTTTCGGGAGCTGAAAGAGCCAGACCACTTTGGAAGCTAGATCTCACACGGTCCACGTTGGACTATTTAAAGACTTCAATGGCAGTGGAGTCACTTCCGAGCCAAGCCACTTTTAGGTGAACCAGTGGAAACGTGGCAATACGGATTTGAAAGGGCACTATACTTTTCTGGCTTGCTTGTATCCACGGTGATGTTATTGCTTTGCCTAGACGCAGAGGTGCCCAATAGGTTGATCGCAGAGGCAGTGGGGTCGATCGCGCCGAAAAGCGCAGAAGTGCGACGAAAAAAAGCGCCATTGAGCGATGGTAAGCGCTGGAAAGATCCGGCAAAGCAAAGGGGCCCCACTGCTGACGGCGCTGGAGCGCAAAGCAGTCACTCAGTGCGAGCCCAACGTGGAGCCACAGAACGCACAAGCTCAGAGGAGGAAAGGATGAGAGGGGGAGAGGGAGGGAAAGAGAGAAGAAGAGACAGGTAGTTTCAGAGCGTAATCTTACCTGTAAGTGCTTTTTTATTCTTCACAAATCTGTTTGTTGTAAGTGTTGTTGAAAGAGACTTTCTCATTACCATTAATTAATCCATTTGTGGCCATTTTTTAATTTTTATTAATATGCTGTATTACAGAGTGGGGAAGTTAATTGTTGGCTGCGGACAGCATGAAGCCAAATAAATTACACATTAATAAAACACTCACTAACATATCTGGGGTGCAAAGTTTATACGCTCACCATATTCATAGTCGCGGCGGAGAGTCGGGGGGCGCAAAGTGTTTTCTTCTTCCTAGGGGGGGCTTATCAGAAAATAATTGAGAAGCACTGCATAGCCTAATTATGGATAAACAAAAATAAAAACCTGTTTGATACTGACCAAAAAAATAAATACTAAATTATAAAATCATTTAGATCTATAGGTAGATCTTTGGGCTTTGTCGAATATAAAAGTAGCTCATGAGCCAAAAATGTGTGGGCATCCCTGGCCTAGAGTATCCAACTTCTTATAAAAATACATTTATCCTAAATGTTAATTACAGCAATTGTTTACCCAATAATTACACATTTGGGCCATGTCCACACGTATCTGATAAAACGCATATATTTTTCCATGATTTGACCTCCACACAGAACTGAAGGATTATGCACTTGAAAACGATGCTTTTGGAAAACTCCGACCAAAGTGAAGATTTTGGAAAACTCGGGTTTTGTGTTTGAGTGTGGACATGGATAAACAGCCTTTTAAGTTCCCAAACGTCACTATCTGCGACAATCCGTAACTGTACTTGACTTGAATTTCTACCTAAAATGAGTTGAATGTATACGTTTTGCATATATTCTTTCCAAATGGATCATTTGAGAAGAGTGTTGCTTTTATTTATACAAATGTACAAAGACTTGTGTCTTGTTGACTTTATACTCCGAAACGAGGCTTAAAAGCAATTCCACTTCTTTGTGGGTCCATGTGAGTGAACTACCAGGCGCCAGGCTTTGTGTTTTGCGGAAGTGGAGGAGAAAAGGCTCTCATTGGATAGATTGGGTCTAACTTTTAGGTAAACACCGCCAACTATTGGTCTGACAATTTTTATGACCGCGCTCAAGAGTGAGCTTAGAGCTTGTGTGGATGGAGATATATTGAAAATGATCATGTGAGTACTCAATACTTTTTATAAAACGAAGGCCGGCGGATATGCACTTATAAACTGTAAATTTGTAAGCCTATTTCTATTTTTGATCTTATAGCCTATTTTATTATTATCCTACAGCAGATTTAATTTGTTTCTCTTTTTGACTTATACAGGATGTTTTATCATTGTTTTATGTTGCACCGAATCATCAAAGCAAGTTCCTATGTTTGTGACTTCTGTTCATTGACAGAGCCTTAGCCTTAGTTGCCTTTCTCTGTTGAAAAAGACTGCATTATTTTCATTGTATCAATCCACCTGTTTTTTAAGAAATTTGACATATTCCGCAATGGCATTAAGATATGCGGCTGGCGTATGTGGAAGTGAAGACTAACTGCTGTTTGAAGAAACAGCTCACTGAACACATCACCTGTCAGAGAAATCAAAACTATTAAAGCTGCTTCCTCGGAAAAAAGACAGATTTCTGTGACTGAAGCACAAAACACTGTAGACCTGAGGTGAGAAGCTTGATCTTGATAGACAACCAGTGATTGCACGGAGTAGAGTTTGTTCCAATAAAGTTATACTCATCATTTTCAAGATAGTGAATTTGAAAGATAAGACATTTGGAATGCCGTTAAAAGGACAATACAAATGAGTTAAAATAATGCAATAATAGCATTACAAGCGATAGCCTCATAGTCATTCTTAATAACTGTATTGTTGTTCTTGATTTTCCTAAACATTTCAGATAGTTTTCAGATTTGCTGCTTTTGCATTTGAAATTGCAGCAGACTAAGTAATTGCAGACATAGTGATTCCAGACCCATCATCTTATAAAAGACAACATTATTCACCTCAGCAGGCGTTTAGATGCTCATTCTTCTCCCCTGCAGCTTCCATTTCAGAGCTCCGTGAGCAACCTTTGGATAAATGCAACACGAAATAGAAGAAGCGATCACAAATTGCCTCAAACCAATATTTACCCGACGATAAGGAAACAAGTTTGCACATTCTACAAATGGAAGTTCTTTTTCCAAGCGTTTACTGTACGGATATAACATTGAAGCAATGTTCCCAAACATAATGTCCAAGCGCCTACGCATGTGTCAGTGTATGGAGTAAATGACCTCAGTGTGTTGGAGGGAGTCGCAGAGAGACGTAGGCGCATAAACGGATTATATTATGTCATGTGTGGATGTGATCATTAGAACAGAATGCAGTCTTGACATTGTTTGGAGGTTTCCAATTCCTGCAAGTGAAAAAAGTTAAGATTTCAAGAGAAGTCAACTTTTTAGAAGTCATCTGTTTTCTGATCAAAAACATTCCTGCCGTTATGTTTTGTTATGTAATTCATGCAGATTTAGGTAATTGTTCATATTCAAGGTTTCTATACTAACTAATTGGTATTTTAAAGTGCCTATGACAAGCTGGATCACTCATTTAAATAAAATCCAGTTAAAATAAATATGTTTTGAATTTTATCCCAGAATCGATGAGATCACACTAGGAAACCAGCAAACACTGGGCAAAAACGTATCTAATGTCACAATTCTTTTTATTTGACAAATAAAAATAAAGGAGAGCACATTTATGTTGTTGAATAATGTTTAGAAAGTCAAAAATGTATTCAGCGTGCACATATAAAGGTTATCTTGTCTTATCTTATAAACTTTATTCATCCCACAATGGGGAAATTCCAGTGTAGTGACCATCGATGCACACTACTGTTCAAGGTGCATTGTGGGAAATTTCGAGTGCACTCGTTTTTTACCTGTCGGACATTCGGACACCACTACAAAATGGCGTGAGCCCTAAACAGCGCCCTCTGAAGGGGAGAGGGCGGACATTCGAACACAGCCAATTTACAATTTTCTGACAGTTTAAATGATCATTCATCTAAATATGTTATATGGTATTAATATTTGTCAAATCATAACAGATTTTTAAATGGATTTTGGCTCTTGTTTATGGTTGCCAGGTTACAGTTGTGACATAGAGGTAATTCCTCATCTGTTACATCTGTAACATTACAAAAAGGGTCAAACTAGGGACACATTGGCAAAATGTTCAGTAATATCTCGCCCATACTATAAGTGCATTTAAGAGCAGACTTCGAAAGGGAAATAGCTGTAATATATTACCAAACGCATATCCGTGGTGGACACAAAGAATATCCCTGGTATTTCACCCCCAAAACCTGCTAAAACGCTGGCAAAGGGCGTGGCCTGGTCTTACTGCTCTCATGTGTGGAGAGGTAAAAGTAAGAATGCCTGTTTTTCACAGTATTTGTCCCTGCAATGACCATACTGTTGAAGAAATGCAAAATGAATATGTTTAATCTGCAATAACCTCTCCACTGAAATAAGCAGTTATCCCCATCAGTCAGAAACGTTATAAAATGTAAAATTCTGACTATTTTTGTCCTTTTTCAAAATCGTTTTCCCCATTAGCCAACCATACAAGAAAATAAAGGAAAATCTGAAGAATCTCAGACTCAGAGAAAATGGGTGTGAAATGAAATATTACCTTTTTCAAGTCCACAACACGGGGGAGACTGGACCGAATCAGGAGGACGGTCTTCTGATCCGTCTCCTTCACAGAGACATGAAAGGAGCACATCTGAGCACGGCAACAGAATTCAGAGCCAAACATGGCACTTAGCAACACAAAGCTGACAGATCAATGAGCTGAGTTTGGGCTTTGAAACTGTCACAGCACAGGACACTAGTTAAATGACTTCAATTCTGAATATTAATGTCCCGTTTTTCAATTCAGTTTTTCAGTTCATGCTTTGTTTATTTGTCTGCCGGTGTGGAATACTGATGGGCGATACCGCAGATGTTTTATTCGAGCCGATACCAAGTAATACCAATAGTAATCGCAATAGTGCTATACAGATAGCAATGACTTTTGTAAAATGCAATTATTATTCTTTATTTCAATTGTGTGTTATTTACGTTAACATACTTTTCCCATCACAATCGAGAAGGAGCAGAGAGAAGAAAGAGGAAGTATAGATACCTGCCCCTTTCTAAAAATACCATACAATAAAAATACAAACTGGTTTTACATTGTACGTACACCATTTGACACTTACAACATGAAATAATTTGTTGGTTAAAAAAATATATATCAATATTAAATTCGTATGATTTGAGTGTTTTTGCTTTAAATTGTTTCTTCTTTTGCAGATTCATTGTGGCTTGGAATGCTTCAACATAATGTACAGAATAATGCATCTTATAGTGAACAAAACACCCCAGAACTCAGATGAACAGAACCTAGACTGGAAATAACCTTTAGTTTGACATCTATATCAGACAGCGTGATTAAGAGGTGATGTATTACCTTGATATGCTTTGACGATAACTTTCCCCTTCATCTGGAGCGTCTCATGATGGCTGGTGTGACGTGTCTTATCTGCTGTTTGAAGAAGACAAGATGACTATTCCTTATCTAATAACCGGCCTTTCATGCCTCTAAAAGCATCTCTATTCCCATCAGCCCTTCTTGATTCTACACACCACTCTACTTTTCCACTGGACACATTTTAGTCCTTTTATCAACAGCACTAATAGAAGTAGTTAAATGTTTGCTTTGTGGCGGTTTGTCACCAAAAAAAAAATCTAGAGCTGGGTTTTCTGTTGAGTTTTTCAACCGTGCAGAGCCAAGAGGCAATAAGCTGCTGAAAATAATGATCCGTGTGTATAATATAAGTTGCTGACAAATCATTGGCTTGCAGTTTGTTGATGTCAACTTTTAGTACTAGTCCTACATCAGGCACTAATGTCAATCCTGGCATCCACATGGAAGCTAAGCACTAATCAGCCGGCATCAACAAACTTATGTATATTGTTATAAAGGAGATGTTGGGAGTGTTTCTCATACAGGTCACTGGGTCCTCATAGGTCACATGATCCTAATGAGAGTAAACAAACATATAACATACTGAATAGAGTTACATTCTGCAGACAGACATATTGTATTGTATGTAGGATATGTAGAAATAACAGCGTACAAACACCAATTAATATTGTCACTTAAAAGATAAAAAACAACATGGCAGGAACATTTCATGCATCACAAAAAGGGGAGTAATCAAGGAAGGTGGACGAAGACGTTGACGAGCCTTCTTCACAATCTTACTTGTGTTTCTGTTCCAGCACCAGTCATTAGACAGTGTCAAACCAAGAAATGTGGACTTTTTCACCATTTGCACTTCAGAGTCAGCAATTTCAGTAGGAAGAAGGCTCGTCAGCATCTTCTCGTTTTGCGCAATCTTAGAGAATTCACCAAAAAAAAAAAAGATTTTGCAGAACTTTTATTGCTGCACCTTTGAAAGACTTCTTGTGTGGTTTGGTGAGATCACATCCAAAAAGAGCTTTAAACGGGCTTTGACTTTGACCTGCCTGTTCTTGAGGCTCTTTACAGGTGTAGACTTTTAAGCTGGGCCCTTCGAAACATTCAGGACTCTGAGCACCTCAGCTTCTTTCCACAAGCCGTCACTAGCTTGAGCAATGCACTTTAACCATTAGGATCGAGCACTTTAGCTTGCTTATGTGGCAGCTACGAGAGGGACTTTCACAGGGATAATACTAAGTTAAAAGGCACACGTGTTAGCATATCAAACACCGAGCCAGGTTCCAGAGTATTTTATTTTACATTTTAAAGAATACTGCAAATTTTAATTTAATTCACAATTGCTATAAAAATTCCAATATTGGATCAAACACACCTTTGTGCGTTGTTTTTCCACTCCCCTCAGGACAGACTGGGTCCTGGACAGCATGCAATAAGCCGGGCAGTGAAGGGACTAAACAGCGAAATTATGAATGAAGCAGAGGGCACACACGGGACGGTACCTGAGGCTGCAGAGAGACCCCAGCTGAGCAGCACATGTAAGCACTGTAAGGATCAGCAAGTTAACAGGTTGTGGTGCCGAGCAGGTCAGACAACAAGACTGGGAACAACGTTCTGTAAGATTTTGGATACTAAAGGATTAAATTTGGAACACAAGGTTAACCTGGAGCACGAGACCCGGAAATGTGTGTGGGCAAAAGGGGGAGCAACGAGAAAGCGAGCGCTTCTAAAGTCCACCAGGCCGCGCCGCCAGGTGCTGGGCAAACACACCTTCAGCACCGGCTCCAATCACCTTCTTACCGCACTCACTTTCACAGTGTTGAATTTTTCATGGTACTTTTAGTGTTTTGTAACTCATGTCCATTGTTTGATGCGTGGTTGTTGTTGATGTCTTGTTTTGCGCTTTGGGCTTTATTGTCTTTCCAATGTGGTTTTTAACTGCAAATGGCAAATACACTAAACTTGAAACTTGGAACTTGAACAATCCCATGAAGTTTATTTTTAGCAAATAAATACCCAATATGAATGTGCACTACCATGCACAACAAGAAGTGGGCAGATACACCATATGCAAGATGGCTAAACCACAGAAGGGTCAGAACCTGAGTGCAACACTATAAGCAACGACTAATTCAAAAGTGGAGAACCTCCTTATAAAGGCTCAGATCACACGCAATAGGCTGACAGCAGATGCAAGGTCCTTCTGCCACATTTAATCTGATTCATGCTGTTGCCATTAATTACAGCAATCACTGCCCTGCCAACAGTATTTCAGAAAGTGGCATTAAACCTACACATGCCACGTTTCCTTGCTTTATCACCCCAAAAACGGATACACAGCGCTTCCTCTTCTTCATTTCCTCAGCTCTTGTTCTTCTTTTGCTCCACAGTCTTACAGAATTCACCGAGCGTCCGTCATGAGTCACGACTCTGTTTTCTATAATGGATTAAACAGTTTTACACAGATTGACACAAGGCCATCCGAAGTGCACCCGTCCAGCTCCTGCTTCACCTGCCGACTCGCTGACAGGTGCCAAGCCTTGGTTTAATGAATAATTCTCATTGGATTAAGCCTCAGTCACAGCTCTGAGGCTCTGCAATATTGAAGTGAAGAATATTAGAAGCAGCACAACACCTTTTAAAAAGGCCTATTAGTATTATTTAATTGGCTACTTAAAGGCGGTATGGACGATTTTTCTGTGATTTGAGAACGCAGGCGGAAGTGCGCATGCGCACTCCCCCGTGCGGACTGATACAACACACACGTGTGTTTGTTTATTAGCGCAACGGAGCGCATTGCATCTCTCGTCTCCCGTAGATTTCTGTCCACTTCTGCGTCAGCTCGAACTGTCTTTCTCCATCTTCATTTTGCCCCGTACACCGAGGGAACTATATTATGATAGATCCATGCGCTTAGACACGCGGAAACGTGGGGACGAACCTGACGCGGCTGCAGGTGAGCGGTAGGTGCGTTTTATGATTGATACGTGGCAGGACAAATTATTTATCCACGCCACGAGGAAATATGATACAAAATTTGCTGAAAAAAATCGTCCATACCACTTTTAAGACTCCATAGCTTTCATTAATTTCTATGTGTAAATATTGGCGGGCAGGGGGCTATAGTTTCTACTTTCAACATGTCACCTCACTCACAATACTTTATTTATTTGTACTGCTAGTTTGCTCTCTTCTCACTGTATTTATACTCTGTCAAAGTGTAATTTTTAGTTCATAGGGCATGGGGCACCAGCTTGTCAACGTCTATTTTTAGTTCCTAGAGCATTGAGGGGCAACAGCTTGTCAAAGTCTATTTTTAGTTCATAGGGCATGGGGAACCAGCTTATCAAAGTCTATTTTTAGTTCATAGGGCATGGGGCACCAGCTTATCAAAGTCTATTTTTAGTTCATAGGGCATGGGGCACCAGCTTATCAAAGTCTATTTTTAGTTCATAGGGCATGGGGCATCAGCTTATCAAAGTATATTTTTAGTTCATAGGGCATGGGGCACCAGCTTAGGCTACCCCAAATAAATTGTCTGTTTGCTGTAACCCGAGACAACATTTTTTAAGTGACCACCAGGGGTCAGGCTTCAACAGTCAATGACGGAAAACGTCTCTATCAACCCGATCGGGAGACTAAATCTCACGATTTTAAGATATTTCAATCGACCTTTTGTACGCCGCTATCCTTTATTTTGGTAGCTAAGGCGAGCGGGGGGAACATGCGGGGGACACGGGCACCGCCATGTTTGTTGTGATGACGCTGCTGAGCGTGTTTCAATCCCAGAATGCATTTGCGTAAGTCAAATTTCACACCCTGACCGAGAAACACATGTCCTATAGATATCTGAGTGGCGCCGATAGAGGCTAACCGCCATAAAACAACAACAACAACAACAACAACAATAACAACAACAACAGGCTAACCTACTTGGTAAAAGCAATGTGACAACTCCTGCGCGCTCTGTTTTATTGCAGACGCATGTGGAGGACTGAAAATGAAGACGCACACATGTTGCGTGGTGCGTTCTCAGTCCTTTGAGGTGAAAGATAGGTTAACCAGAGTGATAAAACTATTCGACATGACGGTTAAGGTAAGTCCGGTCGGTTAGTCGGCGAAATAATCGAAAAATAAAAGATTTTTTTTTCAACAAAATGCTGATCGGTCGGGTTACGGCAAACAGACATATTATTTTGCTCAGCCTTATCAAAGTCTATGTTTAGTTCATATGGCATGGGGCAACAGCTTGTCAAAGTCTATTTTTAGTTCATAAGGCATGGGGCAACAGCTTGTCAAAGTCTATTTTTAGTTCGTAGGGCATGGGGCACCAGCTTGTCAAAGTCTATTTTTAGTTCGTAGGGCATGGGGCACCAGCTTGTCAAAGTCTATGTTTAGTTCGTAGGGCATGGGGCACCAGCTTGTCAAAGTCTATTTTTAGTTCGTAGGGCATGGGGCACCAGCTTGTCAAAGTCTATTTTTAGTTCGTAGGGCATGGGGCACCAGCTTGTCAAAGTCTATGTTTAGTTCATATGGCATGGGGCAACAGCTTGTCAAAGTCTATGTTTAGTTCATAAGGCATGGGGCACCAGCTTGTCAATGTTTAGTTCATAAGGCATGGGGCAACAGCTTGTCAAAGTCTATGTTTAGTTCGTAGGGCATGGGGCACCAGCTTGTCAAAGTCTATGTTTAGTTCATAAGGCATGGGGCAACAGCTTGTCAAAGTCTATGTTTAGTTCGTAGGGCATGGGGCACCAGCTTGTCAAAGTCTATGTTTAGTTCATAAGGCATGGGGCACCAGCTTGTCAAAGTCTATGTTTAGTTCATAAGGCATGGGGCACCAGCTTGTCAATGTCTATGTTTAGTTCATAAGGCGTGGGGCACCAGCTTGTCAATGTCTATGTTTAGTTCATAAGGCATGGGGCACCAGCTTGTCAATGTCTATGTTTAGTTCATAAGGCATGGGGCAACAGCTTGTCAAAGTCTATGTTTAGTTTGTAGGGCATGGGGCACCAGCTTGTCAAAGTCTATGTTTAGTTCGTAGGGCATGGGGCACCAGCTTGTCAAAGTCTATGTTTAGTTCGTAGGGCATGGGGCACCAGCTTGACCGTGCTGTTTTGATGGCCAATAATTACGCATGACACATAACCAACACTACCATCTACTGTATACTTTGTCTTTTCTATGATTTCTAATTCTCAACTAAACTGCTATACATGCTAACGATCTGACTACAGTGGCAAATTTAGCTCATTTTTTGCGGACATAAAATATTGAACTTAAGTCTACTTTTATTTACGTTTTATGAACGGTTAAATCACGCTGGTGTATAATTATTATTAATTATGAGGGATTTACTGTTTTTGAAAGAAGAATCAAAAGACAAAAAACATAAACTTTGAAGCCTATCATTATTTGTTTGGCATTGGTTTCACAAACTTGTCAAATTAATCTCACGTCTTATAAAATCCTTTCATCTGACAACAATCATGTATAATGGCACCACTATCCGAGGCAATGGTCCAAAACAGAAAATCACTTTTCTATAAGAAAAGTAATTTATGATGTTGTTGATGTGGCTTAAACAGCAATACATACATACATAATACAGCTGTTATTTACCTTCAAAGCTTTTATAATCACTTTCAATATACTACTAAAACCACAACAAAATCCTTTTATGAATTCATTCTATTAACCTGAATAATAGCCCACAAAGCCATTATCTTGTGTCCTTTTAAATATGACTGTATACCATTGATACCCATTTTCCAAAAAAATTCATGTAAACAACATTATGCACTTATTATTTATAACTTGTGTAACCGTGCAGGTTTGGTTCCTATAAAAATATAATTTAAAACCAGTAGACAGTGTTGCAGGTGACCAAAGGAGAGGCAGAGACAGTGTAAATGTTTAACAATTTAATAGGGTTATAAAACAAAACACGTTAATTAATCTACAAGGCTAAAGTAATATTTAAGACACTATCTATGACTCATTGTCAAAGAACAGAATTCACAAACATAGGATCTTGCTTTGGTGATTCGACACAACATAAAACAATGAACAATGATAAAACAACCTATACAAAAACAATTCAAATCCTCTAGAGGATACAAATAAAAATAAGCTATACAATTGAAAAGCCCTGCCGTGAAACCAAAAGGAATCTGTGTCCTCAATGTGCCAGAGGAGACTTTATGTCACAGGGGAGGGAAAAGGGGAAGGCTCTCCTCCTACATATTGGAGCATACGTAAGGTCATTGTGCACAAGTCGGCTCCAGCACCAAACCACTGAGCTACGATGACCGGAACGCATCGTCGCCATCGGGCTTGACACCCTTCCACAATGAGTGTGTCCCTAATCGTTGTCCTGCCCAGGGTCTCGCGTCTTGGCCACATTAGCTCCCCAGCACGGCGGGTGAGGTCAGGGGTGAGGTCAGGGGTGAGGTCAGGGGTGAGGTCAGGGGTGAGGTCAGGTGAAGGGACACACATGTAAACGTGGTTGCCTTTTAATGGGCGTGGTACGGTGTCTTTAGCCACGAATGCAAAGTGGAGGTTGTGTGGAATAACTGAGTTTGGGGGAAAATACCCAATAAATTGTTAGATCCAATATAGGAAAGATTTGTGTTAAAAATGTGTTAGGAAAGTGAGGAATAAGTTTGAACTGGATCTGTCTTTTACTGTTTTGATCAAAAGAGAGCTACGGAGCCTTTAATACAAAATAATGTGCCCTGTGTATGAAAAGCTATTCAAACCCACCAATGCTGTGCCAGAGCAGGTCCTTGCTACTGCCTGCTGATATTCTGGTGTATTGCATAATATTCAAGGAAACTTTATAATATAGTTTAAAGTTTCGACTTCAGACTTTAAACCCATAAATACAATAGTTCTTAAATCACTTTGGGAAAATAAAATATTCTGCTTTTCACAGACGAATTTGAATATTTGTGTTCATAAAGAGAAGTTACATTTAACTTCTCTTAACCTCTTGTACTGAACAGGAGGTTTTGCAGAGAAGAAAACTGCCCATAAATACATGTGCCAAGCTTGTAGCATTATACTCACAAAGACTTAAGGCTGTAATTAGTGCCAAAGGTGTGTCAACAAAGTATTGAGCAAGAGTTGTGAATACTTATATGTATATGTAAGCGCTTTTTGATTTATTTTATTTTTTAATACATTTGCAAATAATTCAAACATCCCTCTTTCACGTTGTCATTATGGGGTTGTGTTTGTTGAATTTTGAGGCAAATGATGAATTCAATCAATTTTGGAATCAGGATGTAATATGTTACATAATGTGTAAAAAGTGAATTCTTCCCAGATGCACTGTACAGGTCAGATCTGTGGAGTAGTGATAGGCGGATCAATACCAAATCGATATATCACTACTGACTGCGGTATTGAAAAGTATTTATTCTTATGCAAAGTATAAATACTATTTTTATGTTTGTCAAATTAAAATACTTTTTAAAATACACAGCTATTACTTTTATTTACAAAGATAAATCAAGTTCCGGTAGTAGAGGAATGGATTGCAACAATACAGAATGCATTGGCAACAGATGACACTTGCATTCGTGTTACTTGTTTGTAATGAAACAAGAATCACTGGTATCATCCATCACAACAGTGGAAAGGTGATCACAGTAAGAACACATGTTTTATCAGTAAAAACACCTGTAATTGAATGAATACAAATATACAAGAATGATTACGTTTAAAGTCATCATGTGGAACATTCCAGGTAAATCAATAACATCAGTATGGAGCCAAGACTGTGTCAGACCCCACCACCAGAAAAGAGACATAGTACACCTTTAAATGTGCTGTACCTGACCTTCACAGCCGTCCACATGGATCGCTCACTTACCTAATGTATCCCAGCATTCCTAAATATTCACCGTAATGAGTCTATAAGCACTATTCACAACTGTCTGAGACCACAGCGAGCCAACATTACCACATAACCAACATTAGCATGCTAACAGCGCACTTCTGTACTTCTTTGAGAGTTCTATGGTCTCATTTTGTCATCTTTATTTTACTTTAAAAGGCTACAGGCCCTTCAAGTAAAACAGGATATACAGATATTGAGTAGTTTTCCCTTTGCATTCACATATTCACCCACAACCATTATTAGACCTGATGTTTTGCTTGCTCTTCTGTCATGGCCTTTCACTTTGAATTGGCAGAGGATTCCATTGCTTTGGCTTAATTATATCTGCAAAGAGGCCTGAGTGTAGAGGAGCGGAACAATCTAACGCTCGCTGCTAGTTCTGATTCTGAAAGTTTGCAGAGAAGACACGGGGGAGACACGGAGATGCTCCAAGCCCCTGGCAGTCTTTTAAAAGTCATTCATATTTAATCTAACTGCACCAGCCTGGCCTGTTTGAGCCGTGGTGATGAATGGGACGGCGGGTTATCCATCCCACTCAAGGTTGCCACGACGACCTGTCAGTATACGTTGCCAGGCTATGAAGTCGACCCGAGTGATACAGGAGGGAGCTAATCATCATGCAAAGTTAGGCAAAGACAAAAGAATAGATAAGTGGTGTTGTAGAAGGATCCGCCCCCTGCCCTGAAGCGACAAGGACACCTCCAGCTCATTACTGACTTTTCCACATGGTTCGTTCCATCTTTGACCGATCTAGGCAAACTTACACAATTTGTCTTTCTCTTACAATTATTCCTTTTTCTTCCCTCTGTCAACTCGTCTCACAGATGCGTTTTCTGTCAGGTTTCCTTCTCAGCTACTATTTAAACATCCTTATGTGGAAGCATAGTCAGACCAGACAATACCACAATGTGTTGAGTGTTCATGTGTGGTGCTGTGTACTTAAACTCGGTTTCTTTTTAGTACCACCTAACCCTCAGCCTCAGTCCAAGTAAAGTGTGGTATATACAGTTCTATACAGTGTAGAGCAACCAAACGATTTGTGTAATCCTGCAACGGAAAACTTGATCCAATCATCTACCCAAGCCTATAGAGCTTATTATTATTATTAGCTCGAGCCATAAAATGGCAAGAGCCATTGTTCTTGTCTGGTTTGTTGTTGTTATTATTGTTGTTGTTGTTTATATTGAGGCACAAATGACCAAGGGCAGAAGAAAGCCAAAGCATTTTTCCAGATTTACAAAGCTCCAGATTGATGGCAGAAGTGGATTTTTTAACTAACTGGCTAGTTGTCAAGCCATGCATTATTAAAGCAAATTTTTTGCATGATTATTTTTGTATTATTTGAGGAATATTTGCCTCATAATGCAAAAAAAAAAAAAGGTATTACTCTAGTCGTGTGTTGGTAATTGGTCTATTAATTTGTTGAGTAGTTTGAAGAGAAACAATTGCAAATGTTTTTTTTCACATTCACACTGTTAGTGTGAATGTTGGCCAAGCTACTGCATTTATATAAAATGTCTATGTCATATTTATCATATGGGACACGATGTTCTTACTGTGTACTTTCTGTGTACTTTCTCATTATCTGTGAACTGGTACAAACAATCTTAAAGCTGACGTCATGCCATTATATCAGACCCAAGCAACAGTTATATAAAATACAATTAAACTGTGGAAGGTCGAATCTCAGCTGCAAAACAAAACAACATGCTACTGTTTTACCTGTTTTCCCTGTTTGAAAAATGTGGGACGTGTAGGTAACTAAAGGTTAAAGAAAGCTGCTATCTGGCTAAAAGCGCTCTACTGCCAGGATTAACTAACCTCTGTTTATTTTATTTTCTGATTAGAAAAAATGGACATTCAAAATTAATGATTTTTTAAAAGATCTCAAACACAATGAAAAAGAACAAAACCCAAAGGAAGCAAAAAAGCAAACTACACAAATGAAGAACCTCTTCCAAAAATATGCAGAGAAAAGATTGACTCCTCATGTGACGAAGCAGTGGCTCCTCCCACAGAACAACAATGGAATTGTGTTAATGAATATCATCAATTTAAGGTCCTGTATTACAAAACACATCAAATTTGGACAGTGAAAGGAAAAACTGTTGACAAAAAGGAAACTGAAAGAACATGAAGAAAAATTATTATTTTCAGTTAAACTACACAAAATGGCAAAAAACATTCTAATCAGAAAAGAGAGACTATTTCTGGCCAATATTCTGGTACTAAAACCAAAAGAGCATCAAACAAGTACCATCTTTCCAATAAGAAAAAGAAAAAAGAAACATAAAACTGAAGCCTATGAGCGCATCTCTTTTGAACCTGGATTTCTTCGTTCAGGAACATCCTACAAAGTTAATAACAGAAACAAAGATGAAGAGAGCGAGCAGACTGGGGTTCGAGGTCGACGTCACAGCTATAGCGCCCCCCCACCTCTGGCAAAAGGAGAACTGCTGTGCCCCTCTTCTGATAACGAACATCATAGCGCATATGCACATGTGACAAAAGATATGAAGAAATCATGACAGAAGCTGAACCAGCAAAACCCGCTCCCCACACTTCTACTCCAGCGGTTCCTCCCCTGCAGTGCTCACCCATGGATTCATGCACCATACCACAACTACCCACGAAACACGCTGTAGTCTTAGGTACTCTGACTATGGTCCCGTCAGAACCCACGCCACAACAAAGACAGATACAGGATCTGAAGCAACAGGTGTTTAACAACATTGGTTTCTAGCCAAAATCACATCTCCAAATGAATGCAGTGGCTCAAACAGAACCTGCCACCGACGCATGGTCACCACCTGAATATTGAGTATTATATTTCTGTGTCATATTTATCATATGGGACACGATGTTCTTACTGTGTACTTTCTGTGTACTTTCTCATTATCTGTGAACTGGTACAAACAATCTTAAAGCTGACGTCATGCCATTATATCAGAC